>NW_028227256.1:41180430-41477930 GCF_978045245.1 Mus caroli | reverse complement strand
TCAAAACTCATATACTATGAGTTAAATTATGTAAGAAATTTTAGATTAGATAAAAAATTTGAAGATATTACTTTTTACATGCTTCAAAGTTGCTTTACAAGTAAGAGAGATATTTGTCATTTTTGGGGAAAAGTTACAAATTGGAAGTATTGGAAAAATTTCTTTTTTGCTATGTCCTAATGTCTGCTCATAATTATAGTTATGTTTCCCTCATTTCTTAAAACATCATTTATCTGTAACTTTATTATATGTTTTTATCCATGTCTTGTAGCTCAATTTAATTTATCTTCTTTCATGAAGACATCCATGCCTAATTCTATATTTAGAGGCTGTGCTTTCCCTGTAGATCACAATACTTGTTGATAAAAACCAACTAATAAAAACAATCTAATAACTTAGGCACCCAAAGATAATGTATACACATATGATTATATACATATAATTGATATTTAGTGTTTTCTCAAAAACTTCTAACACAGTGATTATATGTATACTTGTTAAGCAATTCTCGGTTTACTATGTATTTTTTCCTGATGGGTGTTATGCAGTTACATGTGTAAGAGTTCTAATAATCTAGAAGCCCCAAGAGGGAAGGTCCAGAGTCATTCCTCATTAATATTCTCTTTTATACTTTATGTATGTTGGTCCTGATTCAACTTTTCCTTTCCTTTCCTTGGTTTTTCTTTTCTATCAACAGTGCCAAATACCCCTGACATTTAATAAGTGATCCTCTTATCAAATAAGTCTAACTTGAGTCAGTTTTATTTGGGTTCATGGAATTTGGCTTCTCAAGATAAGTAGATCTTTCAAGGTCTGTACACCCTTATCTTATTCCAAAATGGTTAGCAAGCACATCCTCTTGAAATATACTTTCTGTATTTCGTACAATGAAAAATTGGGACTGACATATAGGAGAATGCCAAGGCCAGGAAGCAAAAGTGGGTGAGTTGGGGAGCAGGAGGAGAGGGGAGGGGGTAGGGAATTTTCGGAAGGGAAACTAGGAAAGGGGATAACATTTGAAATGTAAATAAAGAAAATATCTAATAAAAAAAAAGAAAAAAGAAATACTGGGACTGGAAGTTTCTCTTTTATAGTCCATTTGACATCAATTAATTGCCATGTCATTTTTGGAAATTAAAATTGGCTTAAAATAATTATGCAGAGGTTTTTGGAAACAATTATTATTAAAAATATGTAAATATTAGTGCTTATATTACTAGTGATTATGAGTTGAAATTTGTGAAGTAAAATATTAGAATTTTACTTAGAGAAATAAGTAATTGAATTCTTTCTGAGATTATATCTTCAACATGTGATGTAGTTGCTGTTGGCAGAGACACATCACAGGTGAGCATCCAAAAGAAGTTGGATCTTGATTAGCTATAAGCTTCTATACACCTCGAGGCCATGCAATTATATTAAGCAGAAAGAAACAGTATCTGGCTTCATGTAGCTATTTTATTTGTGTAATTAATGTCTAATGCAGTTCAACAAAATACATTTAAGTGTATCTGTTATGTACATGTTACAGTCTCAGGAAGAAAAAAGATGCACCACAGCTTTTTATCTAAAATAAATCATAAACAATTTAGAAAGACCAGCATTTACAATCAGAAAACAGCATGTTTTAATGGTTGAGAAGGTGTTTTTTTAACTTGCTGAGTTGTGGTGATGGTTCTGCCCTATATATTTAGTGAAAAGTGTAAAGGGAGGAGAATGTTCATTACTGCCACTGTTGTTTGTGCTTTATTACCGGGGCTTTGTGCCCTCTAAAATAAGACCTATTGTCCTATTGCCTTTTACAGATATAACCCTCTCTTGATCCCCAGTGAACAAGTTTATAAACTTTTTCTTATCATTATTTCCTTATAGTTAAGTTGCCCAGTGATCTCAAATAAAAGGTAGTAGGGATATATGTTGACCAGCAAAGAAAGTTGGGAAAATGTATGCCTGAAGGAAAATAATATTGTTTTGAGTATTTTAACAAATATGTACCAAATATATTGTGTATGTAAGATGGTATTTTAGGTCTTGAGCACACAATTATGTAAACAGATAAAATATATCCTTATAAGAATAATTTTCCCAGTAAATAGAATGTGAATTTGGAGCCTCACTTGTTTCTAGCCTGCTCATATGGAAATGAGCTGATTGGAGCTCCTGGGCAATTCGTCTTTGGGTTTTCTTTTACCTTTTCCTTCGAAGGGAATAGGTATTTCATGGCTGTTCTCTTAACTAGAAACAAGTAATTTAAAGCTAAATAGTTACTTCAACCTGCTAAAACAAACATAGATTTATTATTTTCAGAGAGCCAAGAGTGCTATATTTGTGCTACATTTATTATTTTAAATATTTTAGCCTTTCATACAAAAAGTCCTTTCTTTATTTAAAAAAATTAATTTATTTTTATACCCCATATTTTATTCCCTCTGTCCCCCATCCATCCTCTGACTGTTCCACATCCCATACCTTCTCCCCATCCCTGTCTCCACGTGGATGTCCCCACCCCTAACCACACCTGACCTCTAAACTCCCTGGGGCCTCCAGTCTCTTGACGGTTAGGTGCATCATTTCTGAATGAACACAGACCTGGAAGTCTTCTACTGTATGTGTGTTGGGGGCCTCAAATCAGCTGATGTATGCTATCTGTTTGGTGGTTCAGTGTTTGAAATATCTCGGGGGTCCAGATTGAGACTGCTGGGTCCTCCTACAGAATCGCTCTCCTCCTCAGCTTCTTTCAGCCTTCCCTAATTCAACAACAGGGGCCAGCTGCTACATTTATTATTTTGAATATTTTAGCCTTTCATACAAAAGTCCTTTCTTTATTAAAAAAATTAATTTATTTTATACCCCATATTTTATTCCCTCTGTCCCCCATCCATCCTCTGACTGTTCCACATCCCATACCTTCTCCCCATCCCTGTCTCCATGTGGATGTCCCCACCCCTAACCACACCTGACCTCTAAACTCCCTGGGGCCTCCAGTCTCTTGACGGTTAGGTGCATCATTTCTGAATGAACACAGACCTGGAAGTCCTCTACTGTATGTGTGTTGGGGGCCTCAAATCAGCTGATGTATGCTATCTGTTTGGTGGTCCCGTGTTTGAAAGATCTCGGGGGTCCAGATTGAGACTGCTGGGTCCTCCTACAGAATCGCTCTTCTCCTCAGCTTCTTTCAGCCTTCCCTAATTCAACAACAGGGGCTAGCTGCTTCTGTCCATTGGTTGGGTGCAAATATTTGAATCTGACTCTTTCGGCTGCTTGTGAATCTTTCGGAGGGCAGTCATGCTAGGTACCTTGTAACTGAGGGAAAAGCCATTCCTTGGACTGGACTTCTGGCCAGCTTTGGAATTCTGCATAACTATAAATCTGGGCTGTCTGCACAGGCATTTTTGTCTACTTGGTCCCTAAATTCATCCCAGGGGAACTCTTTATTTCCTCCCCTGCCCCCATCTCAAAATCTTCCATGGTGACTCTACAATTTGAGAAAAAAAATGTACTTTTGGTAAAATGCTTCTTTTATAAAATGGTTTTTACAGCATACTACCCTTAAATTTAGTAATGAGAATCTCATCTTCTGAGATCCTCATATAGAAAGATTTCTTATTTGGTTGATAAAACTTTTTTAACATCAATTTATAAACTTTATTATGATATTTCAAAGCAATTTTTAGTAGCAGAGCAAAAGATTGTAGCATTTATGAGAAAAAAATTTAAGAAACATATTAGGAGATTTTATAAATAGAACTAGATTGCTTTACAAGCAGAAGGAACATTAAATAAAAATAAGATTGTATAAGAAAAGGAAATTACCAACTTAGGAAAGATATAACAGAGACATTTAGATAGCAAAGTAGAAAAGTTGAGATAAATACACCAATTCTGTAGTAGAAAGTGTGTCTACTAAATGTTAGCAGTATAAATGCAACAATTCATATTTTAAGAGCAACCTGTAGGGCAAATTAAAGAGCTATAGTCACTGCACAGGATACGCCCACAATAGTTTAATACTTTAATAAGAAGACTTATGTTAATTTCTACCACCTTTGTTAATTTTTTACTAAGGGAAACCATGTTTGAACTATTTATAAGCTACATTTTACAAATTTAAAATGCTCATACATGAGTGAATGTATAACTTACGGTGGTTTTTTATTTATTTAATGAACTTTATATTTCTCCTTGTTTTTAGTTATCATTTTTCACATAGCTTATTGCTGAATTTAAGGGACCAGTATGCTGTGGAGTATTCCCCTCTGGATCAAAGTTAATCACAATCCCAAACTCCAATTTCCAACATAGAATGGTCCTTTTTCAAGCAAGACAAAGAGATGAGGTAACTGGATATGAATGGGACAGAAAGAGCAGACAATAATAACTTTGCTGCTGGGATTTTAAGAGGAAAAGTGGAGAGTATGCTACAATCAGCTAGGATGGGTTGGTAAATTCTGACTGGAATTGTTAATTAGGGAAGCCAATTGGGGTGTTTTGACCGCTGTACCCTTGATATTTTAATAGACCTTGGTGATCAGTCTCAGGAATGAGTCAGGTATAACAAAGTGGTTATATAAGGGTATAGACCTTGGTGTCTAGATATAGATACATACCCTTACGAATTTAGCAAAGAAGAGGGAAGGGAGGAGGGAACCATGCTTATCATTACTTGGATCTGCTATAGCCCTTACCAAATAATATCCTGCTTGAGATGAGGGCATTGTTAATAACATTGTGGACACAGCTTCCATTTCCTTAGTCTCTACTAAGTGAAGACAAGAAATTCAGTACTACTGACTTTATTGTAATCACAGTTCTGACTATAGAAGACTCCATGAATGTACATTTCACTGACATGCAAATTAATGGAGCCTAGGAACTATCACTTAGACCTTCAGCAACTCTGTGTTGTTGGCATGGTAGTTTTGTTTTGTTTTGTTTTGTTTTGTGTTTTGTTTCTCCAAAGGCTGTAACAAGTTATCTTTTCCTTTAACATTTAGCAAACCACCTTCCCCTCTCAGTAATATAACCCACATTATACTTGAACCTTTGCAGCCTGTAAGTGGCCACAAGCCACCACTGCTAAACAAAAAGCTATCTGTAATTGATAACAATTTACAAATGAAAACACATCATTTCCACCAAAGGTACTTCAATGACTTTATTAAACACACTTAAGGACAGGCCCCATGCCTAGAAGTAGGTGTCAAATACAAAATGAATTCAATGCTATTTTCCTTTTCTTTCTTTCTTTCCTTCCTTCCTTCTTTCTTTCTTTCTTTCTTTCTTTCTTTCTTTCTCTATTGTTTATTAGATATTTATTTTATTTATATTTCCAATGCTATCGCAAAAGTCCCCCACACCCACTACCCACCCACTACCCCACCCACCCACTCCCAACTCTTGGCCCTGGCGTACCCCTGTACTGAGGCATATAAAGTCTGCACGACCAATGGGCCTCTCTTTCCACTGAGGGCCATCTTCTCATACATGTGCACGAGCTCTGGGGGGGGGGGGGTGTACTGGATAGTTCATATTGTTGTTCCACCTATGGGGTTTCAGACCACCACCCCCCCCCAGCTCCCTGGGTAGTTCCTCCAGCTCCTCCATTGGGGGCCCTGTGATCCATCCAATAGCTGACTGTGAGCATCCACTTCTGTGTTTGCTAGGCCCCGGCATAGTCTCACAAGAGACACCTATACCTGAGTCCTTTCAACAAAATCTTGCTAGTGTATGCAATGATGTCAGCGTTTGGAGGATGATTGTGGGATGAATCTCTGGGTATGACAGCCTCTACATGTTCCATCCTTTCATCTCAGCTCAAAACTCTGTCTCTGTAGCTCCTTCCATGGGTGCCTTGCTCCCAATTCCAAGAAGGGGCAAAGTATCCACATCTTGGTCTTCATTCTTCTCGAGCTTCATGTGTTTAACTAATTTTATCTTATATCTTGGGTATTCTAAGATTCTGGGATAATATCCACTTATCAGTCAGTACATATCATGTGAGTTCTTTTGTGATTGAGTTACCTCACTCAGGATGATGCCCTCCAGATCCATCTATGTGCCAAGGAATTTTTTAAATTCATTCTTTTTAATAGCTGAGTAGTACTCCATTGAGTAAATGTACCACAGTTTCTGTATCCATTCCTCTGTTGAGGGGCATCTGGGTTCTTTCCAGCTTCTGGATATTATAAATAAGGCTGCTATGAACATAATGGAGCATGTATCCTTCTTACCGATTGGAACATCTTCTGGATATATGCCCAGGAGAGGTATTGCTGGATCCTCCGGTAGTGCTATGTCCAATTTTTTGAGGAACCGCCAGACTGATTTCCAGAGTTGTTGCACAAGCTTGCAATCCCACAAACAATGGAGGGGTGTTCCTCTTTCTCCACATCCTCGCCAACATCCGCTGTCACCTGAATTTTTGACCTTAGCCATTCTGACTAGTTTGAGATGGAATCTCAGGGTTGTTTTAATTTACATTTCCCTGATGATTAAGGATGCTGAACATTTTTTCAGGTGCTTCTCAGTAATTCGGTGTTCCTCAGGTGAGAATTCTTTGTTTAGCTCTGAGCCCCATTTTTTAATGGGGTTATTTGATTTTCTGGAGTCCACCTTCTTGAGTTCTTTATATATATTGGAAATTGGTTCCCAATCTGATTTAGGATAGGTAAAGATCCTTTCACAATCTGTTAGTGGCCTTTTTGTCTTATTGACAGTGTCTATGCCTTATAGAAGTTTTGCAATTTTATGAGGTCCCATTTGTAGATTCTCGATCTTACAGTACAAGCCATTGCTGTTCTATTCAAGAATTTTTCCCCTGTGCCCATATCTTCGAGGCTTTTCGCCACTTTCTCCTCTATAAGTTGCAGTGTCTCCGGTTTTATGTGGAGTTCCTTAATCCACTTAGATTTGACCTTAGTAAAAGGAGATAGGAATGAATAAATTCAAGTTCTTCTACATGATAACCACCAGTTGTGCTAGTACCATTTGTTGAAAATGCTGTCTTTTTTCCACTGGATGGTTTTATATCCTATCTCAAAGATCAATTGACCATAGGTGTGTGGGTTCATTTCTGGGTCTTCAATTCTATTCCATTGGTCTACTTGTCTGTCGCTATACCAGTACCAAGCAGTTTTTATCACAATTGCTCTGTAGTACAACTTTAGGTCAGGCATGGTGATTCCACCAGAGGTTCTTTTATGCTTGAGGAGAGTTTTTGCTATCATAGGTTTTTTGTTATTCCAGATGAATTTGAAGATTGCCCTTTCTAATTTGTTGAAAAATTCAGTTGGAATTTTGATGTGGATTGCATTGAATCTGTAGATTGCTTTTGGCAAGATAGCCATTTTTGCTATATTGATGCTGTCAATCCATGAGCATGGGAGATCTTTCTATCTTCTGAGATCTTCTTTAATTTCTTTCTTCAGAGACTTGAAGTTCTTTTATATATATATATATATATTTTTTTTATTACATATTTTCCTCAATTACATTTCCAATGCTATCCCAAAAGACCCCCATAGCGCCCCCCACTTCCCTACCCACCCATTCCCATTCTTTTGGCCCTGGCATTCCCCTATATTGGGGCATATAAAGTTTGCAAGTCCAATGGGCCTCTCTTTCCATTGATGGCCGACTAGGCCATCTTTCGATACATATGCAGCTAGAGACAAGAGCTCCGGGGTTCTGGTTAGTACATCATGTTGTTCCAACAATAGGGTTGCAGATCCCTTTAGCTCCTTGGGTACTTTCTCTAGCTTCTCCATTGGGAGCCCTGTGATACATCCAATAGCTGACTGTGAACATCCACTCCTGTGTTTGCTAGGCCCCGGCATCGTCTCACAAGAGACAGCTATATTTGGGTCCTTTCAGCAAAATCTTGCTAGTGTATGCAATGGTGTCAGCGTTTAGAAGCTGATTATGGGACGGATCCCTGGATACAGCAGTCTCTAAATGGTCCATCCTTTCATCACAGCTACGAACTTTGTCTCTGTAACTCCTTCCCTGGGTGTTTTGTTCCCAATTCTAAAAAGGTGCACAGTGTCCACACTTTGGTCTTCATTCTTCTTGAGTTTCATGCGTTTATCAAATTGTATCTTATATCTTGGGTATCCTAAGTTTTGGGCTAATATCCACTTATCAATGAGTACATATTGTGTGAGTTCTTTTGTGATTGTGTTACTTCACTCAAGATAATGCCCTCCAGGTCCATCCATTTGGCTAGGAATTTCATAAATTCATTCTTTTTAATAGCTGAGTAGTACTCCATTGTGTAAATGTACCATAATTTCTGTATCCATTCCTCTGTTGAGGGACATCTGGGTTCTTTCCAGCTTCTGGCTATTATAAATAGGACAGGTCTTTCACTTCCTTAGTTAGAGTCACACCAAGGTATTTTATATTATTTGTGACTACTGAGAAGGGTGTTGTTTCCCTAATTTCTTTATTAGCCTGTTTATCCTTTGTGTAGAGAAAGGCATTTGGCTTGTTTGGGTTAATTTTATATCCAGCTACTTCATTGAAGCTGTTTATCAGATTTAGGGGCTCTCTGGTAGAATTTTTAGGATCACTTTTATATACTATCATATCATCTGCAAAAAGTGATATTTTGACTTCTTCTTTTCCAATTTGTATCCCCTTGATCTCCTCTTGTTGTCAAATTGCTCTGGCTAGGACTTCAAGTACAATGTTGAATAGGTAGGGAGAAAGTGGGCACCCTTGTCAAGTCCCTGATTTTAGTGGGATTGCTTCCAGCTTCTCACCATTTACTTTGATGTTGGCTACTGGTTTGCTGTAGATTGCTTTTATCATGTTTAGGTATGGGCCTTGAATTCCTGAACTTTCCAAGACTTTTATCATGAATGGGTGTTGGATTTTGTCAAATGCTTTCTCTACATCTAACGAGATGATCATGTGGTTTTTGTCTTTGAGTTTGTTTATATAATGGATTAAGGTGTTGGATTTCGTATTTTAAACCATCCCTGCATCACTGGAATGAAACCTGCTTGGTCAGGATGGATGATTGTTTTGATGTGTTCTTGGATTCAGTTAGCAAGAATTTTATTGAGGATTTTTGCATCGATATTCATAAGGGAAATTGGTCTGAAGTTCTCTATCTTTGTTGGGTCTTTTTGTGGTTTAGGTATCAGAGTAATTGTGGCTTCATAGAATGAGTTTGGTAGAGTACCTTCTACTTCTATTTTGTGGAATAGTTTGTTCAGAACTGGAATTAGATCTTTGAAGGTCTGATAGAACTCTGCACTAAACCCATCTGATCCTGGGCTTTTTTTTTGATTGAGAGAGTATTAATGACTGCTTCTATTTCTTTAGTGAATATAGAACTGTTTAGATCATTAACCTGATTCTGATTTAATTTTGGTACCTTGTATCTGTCTAGAAATTTGTCCATTTTGTCCAGGTTTTCCAGTTTTGTTGAGTATAGCGCTTTGTAGAAGGATCTGATGGTGTTTTGGATTTCTTCAGGATCTGTTGTTGTGTCTCCCTTTTCATTTCTGATTTTGTTAATTAGGATGCTGTCCCTATGCTCTTCAGTGAGTCTGGCTAAGGGTTTTTCTATCTCGTTGATTTTCCCAAAGAACCAGCTCCTCATTTGGTTGGTTTTTTGAATAGTTCTTCTTGTTTCCACTTGGTTAATTTTGCCCCTGAGTTTGATTATTTCCTGCCATCTACTCCTCTTGGGTGAATTTGCTTACTTTTGTTCTAGAGCTTTTAGGTGTGTTGTCAAGCTGCTAGTGTGTGCTCTCTCTAGTTTCTTTTTGGAGGTACTCAGAGCTATGTGTTTTCCTCTTAGAAATGCTTTATTGTGTCCCATAAGTTTGGGTATGTTGTTGCTTCATTTTCATTAAACTCTAAAAAGTCCTTAATTTCTTTCTTTATTCCTTCCTTGACCAAGGTATCATTTTGAAGAGTGTTGTTCATTTTCCACATGAATGTTGGCTGTCTATTATTTATGTTGTCATTGAAGAACAGCCTAAGTCCATGGTGATCTGATAGGATGTATGGGACAATTTCAATATTTTTGTATCTGTTGAGGCCTGTTTTGTGACCAATTATATAGTCAATTTTGGAGAAGGTACAATGAGGTGCTAAGAAGAAGGTATAACCTTTTGTTTTAGGATAAAATATTCTGTAGATATCTGTTAAGTCCATTTGTTTCGTCACTTCTATTAGTTTCATTGTGTCCTGGTTTAGTTTCTATTTCCACGATGTGTCCATTGATGAAAGTGGTGTGTTGAAGTCTCCCACTATTATTGTGTGAGGTGCAATGTGTGCTTTGAGCTTTACTAAAGTGTCTTTAATGAATGTGGTTGCCCTTGTATTTGGAGCATAGACATTCAGAATTGAGCGTTCCTCTTGGAAGATTTTACCTTTGATGAGTATGAAGTGCCCCTCCTTGGCTTTTTTGATGACTTTGGTTTGGAAGTCGATATTATTAGATATTAGAATGACTATTACAGCTTGTTTCTTCTGACCATTTGTTGGAAAATTGTTTTCCAGCCTTTCATTTTGAGATAGTGTCTTTTTCCCTGAGATGGGTTTCCTCTAAGCCGCAGAATGTTGGGTCCTGTTTGTGTAGCCAGTCTGTTAGTCTATGTCTTTTTATTGGTGAGTTGAGTCCATTGATATTAAGAGATATTAAGTATCCCGTCCCGTGAGATCCAGTTATTCGTGGGTGCGAGGGGGACGGCAAACCTGGAAGGAAATGGGAGGAAGAGAAGGAGAATCAGGAGACAAAGAAAATGGTACCTATCAAGGTCTCATTTATTAGGCTGAGGTGCCTTGTTTTAAAGCATACATCGTGGGGAATAGGGGAGGGGTCAAGGGGGAATTTTACAAATAACATTAAAGTGGCATCTTTTGACATGGGGGCCGAAGTCAGGTGACAGGCAGTGGGCACTCTGCATCTTATCTCTGGAACATAGATCCTCCTTGACAGCCTTGGGTGTCAGGCCGGGCTCAGGCATAACTCATGTCCTTGGATGGCATGGGAGTTCAGGAAGTGATAGGGAAGAGGGGACTATAATTCAGCTTTAACAGCCTCAGGTGCCAGGAAGGGAATAGGGAGGAGGGAGTGATAACCAGCTCCTAACAGGAAGCCATTTGGCCTGTCAGAGAGATTGTGAAGGGCTCACTTTCTCACAGGATGGTCTCTGACAATTAAGGAAAAGTAATTGTTGCTTCCTATTATTTTTGTTGTTAAAGTTGGCATTCTGTTCTTGTGGCTGACTTTTTTTAGGTGTGTTGAAGTATTACTTGCTTTTTCTAGGATGAGGTTTCCGTCCTTGTATTAGTTTTTTTTCTGTTATTATCCTTTGAAGGGCTGGATTCATGGAAAGATAATGTGTGAATTTGGTTTTGTCGTGAAATACTTTGGTTTCTCCATCTATGGTAATTGAAAGTTTGGCTGGGTATAATAGCCTGGGCTGGCATTTGTATTCTATTAGTGTCTGTATAACATCTGTCCAGGATCTTCTGGCTTTTATAGTCTCTGGTGAAAAATCTGGTGTAATTCTGATAGGCCTGCCTTTAAATGTTACTTGACCTTTTTCCCTTACTGCTTTTAATATTCTATCCTTATTTAGTACATTTGTTGTTCTGATTATTATGTGTCGGGAGGAATTTCTTTTCTGGGCCAGTCTATTTGGAGTTCTGTAGGCTTTTTGTATGTTCATGGGCATGTCTTTCTTTAGGTTTGGGAAGTTTTCTTCTATAATTTTGTGGAAGATATTTGCTGGCCCTTTGAGTTGAAAATCTTCATTCTCATCTACTCCTATTATCTGTAGGTTTGGTCTTCTCATTGTTTCCTGGATTTCCTGGATGTTTTGAGTTAGGATCTTTTTGTCAATGCTATTTTTCTACACTTTTCTTCAAATTAATTCTCTTGGGCATTCGTTGTCTTACTAGTCTTATGTTTATGTATCATGGTTTCTAATTTTATATTTTTATTATTATTATTTTTTATGGGTTTTGTTTGTGTGTTTCTTATACTTTTTGTGGTTCTTGAATTTTTAATTTTTATCCTGATTTTGTTGTTTATTTTTTTGCCAGCCTGTTTGTTTCCTAAAAAGAGGAAGGAAAAAAAGGAGGTGGGGAGGTGAGAAGGATCTGAAAGGAGGGGACATAATGATCAGAATATTTTGTATGAATATTTTTAGTTGAAAAATTTATTAAAAAAATTAACAATCTTAATAGCTCAGTTGGTAAAGTTCTTGCACATAACTGAATGAGCTATACTATTCTGTCCCTAACTGCATAAACTGGAGATGGCAAATATAGCTATATCCCAGCATCTCAGAGGTAGAGGCAGGAAGGTCAGATTTTCAACATCAGACACATGGTGGTAGATTTGGAGGATAGACTGGGTTACATGAGACCGTGTCCCAAACAAAGCCAAGTGAAATAAAACAAATTCCTACCCCATTTCCTAAAAAATATTTAGAACTGATTTCCCCTCTCCATTTGTCAAGGAAAGAGTTTTATTTTTCTTTTCTTTCTATTTTTTTCTTTTAGAGAAGGAGTAGGCACAAGCTGTGATCCCTAACCCAGAATCTATCTCCAATTGATAGCTACTTCCTAATGAAAAAAATATTTTTTTGCCAACAGAGTCTCTGAGGTATACAAGCCATTCTTTTTTTTTAATTTTTAATATTTTTATTACATATTTTCCTCAATTACATTTCCAATGCTGTCCCAAAAGTCCCCCATAGCGCCCCCCACTTCCCTACCCACCAATTCCCATTCTTTTGGCCCTGGCATTCCCCTATATTGGGGCATATAAAGTTTGCAAGTCCAATGGGCCTCTCTTTCCATTGATGGCCGACTAGGCCATCTTTCGATACATATGCAGCTAGAGAAAAGAGCTCCGGGGTTCTGGTTAGTACATCATGTTGTTCCAACAATAGGGTTGCAGATCCCTTTAGCTCCTTGGGTACTTTCTCTAGCTTCTCCATTGGGAGCCCTGTGATACATCCAATAGCTGACTGTGAACATCCACTCCTGTGTTTGCTAGGCCCCGGCATCGTCTCACAAGAGACAGCTATATTTGGGTCCTTTCAGCAAAATCTTGCTAGTGTATGCAATGGTGTCAGCATTTAGAAGCTGCTTATGGGATGGATCCCTGGATACGGCAGTCTCTAAATGGTCCATCCTTTCATCACAGCTACGAACTTTGTCTCTGTAACTCCTTCCCTGGGTGTTTTGTTCACAATTCTAAGAAGGGGCACAGTGTCCACACTTTGGTCTTCATTCTTCTTGAGTTTCATGCGTTTAGCAAATTGTATCTTATATCTTGGGTATCCTAAGTTTTGAGCTAATATCCACTTATCAGTGAATACATATTGTGTGAGTTCTTTTGTGATTGTGTTACTTCACTCAAGATGATGCCCTCCAGGTCCATCCATTTGGCTAGGAATTTCATTAATTCATTCTTTTTAATAGCTGAGTAGTACTCCATTGTGTAAATGTACCATAATTTCTGTATCCATTCCTCTGTTGAGGGACATCTGGGTTCTTTCCAGCTTCTGGCTATTATAAATAGGGATACTATGAACATAGTGGAGCATGTGTCCTTTTTACAGGTTGGGACATCTGGATATATGCCCAGGAGAGGTATTGCTGGATCCTCCGGTAGTACTATGTCCAATTTTCTGAGGAACCGCCAGACTGATTTCCAGAGTGGTTGTACAAGCTTGCAATTCCACCAACAATGGAGGAGTGTTCCTCTTTCTCCACATCCTTGCCAGCATCTGCTGTCACCTGAATTTTTGATCTTAGCCATTCTGACTGGTGTGAGGTGGAATCTCAGGGTTGTTTTGATTTGCATTTCCCTGATGATTAAGGATGTTGAACATTTCTTCAGGTGCTTCTCTGCCATTCGGTATTCCTCAGGTGAGAATTCTTTGTTCAGTTCTGAGCCCCATTTTTAATGGGGTTATTTGATTTTCTGGAGTCCACCTTCTTGAGTTCTTTATATATATTGGATATTAGTCCCTAATCTGATTTAGGATAGGTGAAGATCCTTTCCCAATCTGTTGGTGGTTTTTTTGTCTTAATGATGGTGTCTTTAGCCTTGCAGAAGCTTTGCAGTTTCATGAGGTCCCACTTGTCAATTCTCGATCTTACAGCACAATCCATTACTGTTCTATTCAGGAATTTTTCCCCTGTGCCCATATCTTCAAGGCTTTTCCCCACTTTCTCCTCTATAAGTTTCAGTGTCTCTGGTTTTATGTGTAGTTCCTTGATCCACTTAGACTTGACCTTAGTACAAAAAGATAGGAATGGATTGATTCGCATTCTTCTACATGTTAACAACCAGTTGTGCCAGCACCATTTGTTGAAAATGCTGTCTTTCTTCCACTGGATGTTTTTAGCTCCCTTGTCGAAGATCAAGTGACCGTAGGTGTGTGGGTTCATTTCTGGGTCTTCAATTCTATTCCATTGGTCTATTTGTCTGTCACTATACCAGTACCATGCAGTTTTTATCACAATTGCTCTGTAGTAGAGCTTTAGGTCCGGCATGGTGATTCCACCAGAGGTTCTTTTATCCTTGAGAAGAGTTTTTGCTATCCTAGGTTTTTTGTTATTCCAGATGAATTTGCAGATTGCACTTTCTAATTCGTTGAAGAATTGATTTGGAATTTTGATGGGGATTGCATTGAATCTGTAGATTGCTTTTGGCAAGATAGCCATTTTTACAATGTTGATCCTGCCAATCCATGAGCATGGGAGATCTTTCCATCTTCTGAGATCTTCTATAATTTCTTTCTTCAGAGACTTGAAGTTTTTATTATACAGATCTTTCACTTCCTTAGTTAGAGTCACGCCAAGATATTTTATATTATTTGTGACTATTGAGAAGGGTGTTGTTTCCCTAATTTCTTTCTCAGCCTGTTTATTCTTTGTGTAGAGAAAGGCCATTGATTTGTTTGAGTTAATTTTATATCCAGCTACTTCACCGAAGCTGTTTATCAGGCTTAGGAGTTCTCTGGTGGAATTTTTAGGGTCACTTATATATACTATCATATCATCTGCAAAAAGTGATATTTTGACTTCATCTTTTCCAATTTGTATCCCTTTGATCTCCTTTTGTTGTCGAATTGCTCTGGCTAGGACTTCAAGTACAATGTTGAATAGGTATGGAGAAAGTGGACAGCCTTGTCTAGTCCCTGATTTTAGAGGGATTGCATCAAGCTTCTCACCATTTACTTTGATGTTGGCTACTGGTTTGCTGTAGATTGCTTTTATCATGTTTAGGTATGGGCCTTGAATTCCTGATCTTTCCAAGACTTTTATCATGAATGGGTGTTGGATCTTGTCAAATGCTTTTTCCGCATCTAACGAGATGACCATGTGGTTTTTGTCTTTGAGTTTGTTTATATACTGGATTACGTTGATGGATTTCCGTATATTGAACCATCCCTGCATCCCTGGGATGAAACCTACTTGGTCAGGACGGATGATTGTTTTGATGTGTTCTTGGATTCGGTTAGCAAGAACTTTATTGGGAATTTTTGCATCAATATTCATAAGGGATATTGGTCTGAAGTTTTCTATCTTTGTTGGGTCTTTTTGCGGTTTAGGTATCAGAGTAATTGTGGCTTCATAGAATGAGTTGGGTAGAGTACCTTCTGTTTCTATTTTGTGGAATAGTTTGTGTAGAACTGGGATTAGATCTTCTTTGAAGGTCTGATAGAACTCTGCACTAAACCCATCTGGTCCTGGGCTTTTTTTAGTTGGGAGACTATTAATGACTGCTTCTATTTCTTTGGGGGATATAGGGCTGTTTAGATCATTAACCTGATCTTGATTCAACTTTGGTACCTGGTATCTGTCTAGGAACTTCTCCATTTTCCAGGTTCTCCAGTTTTGTTGAGTATAGCCTTTGGTAGAAGGATCTGATGGTGTTTTGGATGTCTTCAGGATCTGTTGTTATGTCTCCTTTTTCCTTTCTGATTTTGTTAATTAGGATGCTTTCCCTGTGCCCTCTAGTGAGTCTGGCTAAGGGTTTATCTATCTTGTTGATTTTCTCAAAGAACCAGCTCCTTGATTGGTTGATTCTTTGAATAGTTCTTCTTGTTTCCACTTGGTTGATTTCACCCCTGAGTTTGATTATTTCCTGCCGTCTACTCCTCTTGGGTGAATTTGCTTCCTTTTGTTCTAGTGCTTTTAGGTATGTTGTCAAGCTGCTAATGTGTGCTCTCTCTAGTTTCCTTTTGGAGGCACTCAGAGCTATGAGTTTTCCTCTTAGAAATGCTTTCATTGCGTCCCATAAGTTTGGGTATATTGTGGCTTCATTTTCATTGAACTCTAAAAAGTCCTTAATTTCTTTCTTTATTCCTTCCTTGACCAAGGTATCATTGAGAAGAGTGTTGTTCAGTTTCCACGTGAATGTTGGCTTTCTATTATTTATTTTGTTATTGAAGATCAGCCTTAGTCCATGGTGATCTGATAGGATGCATGGGACAATTTCAATATTTTTGTATCTGTTGAGGCCTGTTTTGTGACCAATTATGTGGTCAATTTTGGAGAAGGTACCATGAGGTGCTGAGAAGAAGGTATATCCTTTTGTTTTAGGATAGAATGTTCTGTAGATATCTGCCAGATCCATTTGATTCATAACTTCTGTTAGTTTCACTGTGTCCCTGTTTAGTTTCTGTTTCCACGATCTGTCCATTGGTGAAAATGGTGTGTTGAAGTCTCCCACTATTATTGTATGAGGTGCAATGTGTGCTTTGAGATTTACTAAAGTTTCTTTAATGAATGTGGCTGCCTTTGTATTTGGAGCATAGATATTCAGGATTGATAGTTCCTCTTGGAGGATTTTACCTTTGATGAGTATGAAGTGTCCCTCCCTGTCTTTTTTAATGACTTTGGGTTGGAAGTCAATCTTATCAGATATTAGAATGGCAACTCCAGCTTGTTTCTTCATACCATTTGCTTGGAAAATTGTTTTCCAGCCTTTCATTCTGAGGTAGTGTCTATCTTTTTCTCTGAGATGAGTTTCCTGTAAGCAGCAAAATGTTGGGTCTTGTTTGTGTAGCCAGTTTGTTAGTCTATGTCTTTTTATTGGGGAGTTGAGTCCATTGATATTAAGAGATATTAAGGAAAAGTAATTGTTGTTTCCTGTTATTTTTGTTGTTAAAGTTGGCATTCTGTTCTTGTGGCTGTCTTCTTTTAGGTTTGTTGAGGGATTACCTCCTTGTTGTTTCTAGGGCATGGTTCCTGTCCTTGTATTGGTTTTTTTCTGTTATTATCCTTTGAAGGGCTGGATTTATGGAGAGATAATGTGTGAATTTGGTTTTGTCGTGGAATACTTTGGTTTCTCCATCTATGTTAATTGAGAGTTTGGCTGGGTATAGTAGCCTGGGCTGGAATTTGTGTTCTTTTAGTGTCTGTATAACATCCGTCCAGGATCTTCTGGCTTTCATAGTCTCTGGTGAAAAATCTGGTGTAATTCTGATAGGCTTGCCTTTATATGTTACTTGGCCTTTTTCTCTTACTGCTTTTAGTATTCTATCTTTATTTAGAGCATTTGTTGTTTTGATTATTTTTTTTTTATTTTTAATATTTTTATTATATATTTTCCTCAATTACATTTCCAATGCTATCCCAAAAGTCCCCCATAGCGCCCCCCACTTCCCTACCCACCCATTCCCATTCTTTTGGCCCTGGCATTCCCCTATATTGGGGCATATAAAGTTTGCAAGTCCAATGGGCATCTCTTTCCATTGATGGCCGACTAGGCCATCTTTCGATACATATGCAGCTAGAGACAAGAGCTCCAGGGTTCTGGTTAGTACATCATGTTGTTCCAACAATAGGGTTGCAGATCCCTTTAGCTCCTTGGGTACTTTCTCTAGCTTCTCCATTGGGAGCCCTGTGATACATCCAATAGCTGACTGTGAACATCCACTCCTGTGTTTGCTAGGCACCGGCATCGTCACACAAGAGACCGCTATATTTGGGTCCTTTCAGCAAAATCTTGCTAGTGTATGCAATGGTGTCAGCGTTTAGAAGCTGATTATGGGACGGATCCCTGGATACAGCAGTCTCTAAATGGTCCATCCTTTCATCACAGCTACGAACTTTGTCTCTGTAACTCCTTCCCTGGGTGTTTTGTTCCCAATTCTAAGAAGGTGCACAGTGTCCACACTTTGGTCTTCATTCTTCTTGAGTTTCATGCGTTTATCAAATTGTATCTTATATCTTGGGTATCCTAAGTTTTGGGCTAATATCCACTTATCAATGAATACATATTGTGTGAGTTCTTTTGTGATTGTGTTACTTCACTCAAGATGATGCCCTCCAGGTCAATCCATTTGGCTAGGAATTTCATAAATTCATTCTTTTTAATAACTGAGTAGTACTCCATTGTGTAAATGTACCACAATTTCTGTATCCATTCCTCTGTTGAGGGACATCTGGGTTCTTTCCAGCTTCTGGCTATTATAAATAGGGCTGCTATGAACATAGTGGAGCATGTGTCCTTTTTACAGGTTGGGACATCTTCTGGATATATGCCCAGGAGAGGTATTGCTGGATCCTCCGGTAGTACTATGTCCAATTTTCTGAGGAACCGCCAGACTGATTTCCAGAGTGGTTGTACAAGCTTGCAATTCCACCAACAATGGAGGAGTGTTCCTCTTTCTCCACATCCTTGCCAGCATCTGCTGTCACCTGAATTTTTGATCTTAGCCATTCTGACTGGTGTGAGGTGGAATCTCAGGGTTGTTTTGATTTGCATTTCCCTGATGATTAAGGATGTTGAACATTTTTTCAGGTGCTTCTCTGCCATTCGGTATTCCTCAGGTGAGAATTCTTTGTTCAGTTCTGAGCCCCATTTTTTAATGGGGTTATTTGACTTTCTGGAGTCCACCTTCTTGAGTTCTTTATATATATTGGATATTAGTCCCTTATCTGATTTAGGATAGGTGAAGATCCTTTCCCAATCTGTTGGTGGTTTTTTTTTGTCTTATTGATGGTGTCTTTAGCCTTGCAGAAGCTTTGCAGTTTCATGAGGTCCCACTTGTCAATTCTCGATCTACAGCACAAGCCATTACTGTTCTATTCAGGAATTTTTCCCCTGTGCCCATATCTTCAAGGCTTTTCCCCACTTTCTCCTCTATAAGTTTCAGTGCCTCTGGTTTTATGTGAAGTTCCTTGATCCACTTAGACTTGACCTTAGTACAAGGAGATAGGAATGGATCCATTCGCATTCTTCTACATGTTAACAACCAGTTGTGCCAGCACCATTTGTTGAAAATGCTGTCTTTCTTCCACTGGATGTTTTTAGCTCCCTTGTCGAAGATCAAGTGACCATAGGTGTGTGGGTTCATTTCTGGGTCTTCAATTCTATTCCATTGGTCTATTTGTCTGTCACTATACCAGTACGATGCAGTTTTTATCACAATTGCTCTGTAGTAGAGCTTTAGGTCCGGCATGGTGATTCCACCAGAGGTTCTTTTATCCTTGAGAAGAGTTTTTGCTATCCTAGGTTTTTTGTTATTCCAGATGAATTTGCAGATTGCACTTTCTAATTCGTTGAAGAATTGAGTTGGAATTTTGATGGGGATTGCATTGAATCTGTAGATTGCTTTTGGCAAGATAGCCATTTTTACAATGTTGATCCTGCCAATCCATGAGCATGGGAGATCTTTCCATCTTCTGAGATCTTCTATAATTTCTTTCTTCAGAGACTTGAAGTTTTTATTATACAGATCTTTCACTTCCTTAGTTAGAGTCACGCCAAGATATTTTATATTATTTGTGACTATTGAGAAGGGTGTTGTTTCCCTAATTTCTTTCTCAGCCTGTTTATTCTTTGTGTAGAGAAAGGCCATTGATTTGTTTGAGTTAATTTTATATCCAGCTACTTCACCGAAGCTGTTTATCAGGCTTAGGAGTTCTCTGGTGGAATTTTTAGGGTCACTTATATATACTATCATATCATCTGTAAAGAGGGATATTTTGACTTCATCTTTTCCAATTTGTATCCCTTTGATCTCCTTTTGTTGTCGAATTGCTCTGGCTAGGACTTCAAGTACTATGTTGAATAGGTATGGAGAAAGTGGACAGCCTTGTCTAGTCCATGATTTTAGAGGGATTGCATCAAGCTTCTCACCATTTACTTTGATGTTGGCTACTGGTTTGCTGTAGATTGCTTTTATCATGTTTAGGTATGGGCCTTGAATTCCTGATCTTTCCAAGACTTTTATCATGAATGGGTGTTGGATCTTGTCAAATGCTTTTTCCGCATCTAACGAGATGACCATGTGGTTTTTGTCTTTGAGTTTGTTTATATACTGGATTACGTTGATGGATTTCCGTATATTGAACCATCCCTGCATCCCTGGGATGAAAACTACTTGGTCAGGATGGATGATTGTATTGATGTGTTCTTGGATTCGGTTAGCAAGAACTTTATTGAGGATTTTTGCATCAATATTCATAAGGGATATTGGTCTGAAGTTTTCTATCTTTGTTGGGTCTTTTTGTGGTTTAGGTATCAGAGTAATTGTGGCTTCATAGAATGAGTTGGGTAGAGTACCTTCTGTTTCTATTTTGTGGAATAGTTTGTGTAGAACTGGGATTAGATCTTCTTTGAAGGTCTGATAGAACTCTGCACTAAACCCATCTGGTCCTGGGCTTTTTTTAGTTGGGAGACTATTAATGACTGCTTCTTTTTCTTTGGGGGATATAGGGCTGTTTAGATCATTAACCTGATCTTGATTAAACTTTGGTACCTGGTATCTGTCTAGGAACTTCTCCATTTCATCCAGGTTCTCCAGTTTTGTTGAGTATAGCCTTTGGTAGAAGGATCTGATGGTGTTTTGGATGTCTTCAGGATCTGTTGTTATGTCTCCTTTTTCATTTCTGATTTTGTTAATTAGGATGCTTTCCCTGTGCCCTCTAGTGAGTCTGGCTAAGGGTTTATCTATCTTGTTGATTTTCTCAAAGAACCAGCTCCTTGATTGGTTGATTCTTTGAATAGTTTTTCTTGTTTCCACTTGGTTGATTTCACCCCTGAGTTTGATTATTTCCTGCCGACTACTCCTCTTGGGTGAATTTGCTTCCTTTTGTTCTAGTGCTTTTAGGTGTGTTGTCAAGCTGCTAATGTGTGCTCTCTCTAGTTTCCTTTTGGAGGCACTCAGAGCTATGAGTTTTCCTCTTAGAAATGCTTTCATTGCGTCCCATAAGTTTGGGTATGTTGTGGCTTCATTTTCATTGAACTCTAAAAAGTCCTTAATTTCTTTCTTTATTCCTTCCTTGACCAAGGTATCATTGAGAAGAGTGTTGTTCAGTTTCCACGTGAATGTTGGCTTTCTATTATTTATTTTGTTATTGAAGATCAGCCTTAGTCCATGGTGATCTGATAGGATGCATGGGACAATTTCAATATTTTTATATCTGTTGAGGCCTGCTTTGTGACCAATTATGTGGTCAATTTTGGAGAAGGTACCATGAGGTGCTGAGAAGAAGGTATATCCTTTTGTTTTAGGATAGAATGTTCTGTAGATATCTGCCAGATCCATTTGATTCATAATTTCTCTTAGTTTCACTGTGTCCCTGTTTAGTTTCTGTTTCCATGATCTGTCCATTGGTGAAAGTGGTGTGTTGAAGTCTCCCACTATTATTGTATGAGGTGCAATGTGTGCTTTGAGCTTTACTAAAGTTTCTTTAATGAATGTGGCTGCCTTTGTATTTGGAGCATAGATATTCAGGATTGATAGTTCCTCTTGGAGGATTTTACCTTTGTTGAGTATGAAGTGTCCCTCCCTGTCTTTTTTAATGACTTTGGGTTGGAATTCAATCTTATCAGATATTAGATTGGCTACTCCAGCTTGTTTCTTCATGCCATTTGCTTGGAAAATTGTTTTCCAGCCTTTCATTCTGAGGTAGTGTCTATCCTTTTCTCTGAGATGAGTTTCCTGTAAGCAGCAAAATGTTGGGTCTTGTTTGTGTAGCCAGTTTGTTAGTCTATGTCTTTTTATCGGGGAGTTGATTCCATTGATGTTAAGAGATATTAAGGAAAAGTAATTGTTGTTTCCTGTTATTTTTGTTGTTAAAGTTGGCATTTTGTTCTTGTCGCTGTCTTCTTTTAGGTTTGTTGAGGGATTACCTTCTTGTTGTTTCTAGGGCGTGGTTCCTGTCCTTGTATTGGTTTTTTCTGTTATTATCCTTTGAAGGGCTGGATTTATGGAGAGATAATGTGTGAATTTGGTTTTGTCGTGGAATACTTTGGTTTCTCCATCTATGTTAATTGAGAGTTTGGCTGGGTATAGTAGCCTGGGCTGGAATTTGTGTTCTTTTAGTTTCTGTATAACATCCGTCCAGGATCTTCTGGCTTTCATAGTCTCTGGTGAAAAATCTGGTGTAATTCTGATAGGCTTGCCTTTATATGTTACTTGGCCTTTTTCTCTTACTGCTTTTAGTATTCTATCTTTATTTAGAGCATTTGTTGTTCTGATTATAATGTGTCGGGAGGTATTTCTTTTCTGGTCCAGTCTATTTGGAGTTCTGTAGGCTTCTTGTATGTTCATGGGCATCTCTTTCTTTAGATTTGGGAAGTTTTCTTCTATAATTTTGTTGAAGATGTTTGCTGGTCCTTTGAGTTGAAAATCTTCATTCTCATCCACTCCTATTATCCGTAGGTTTGGTCTTCTCATTGTGTCCTGTATTTCTTGGATGTTTTGAGTTAGGATCTTTTTGCATTTTACATTTTACTTGATTGTTGTGCCTATGTTCTCTATGGAATCTTCTGCACCTGAGATTCTCTCTTCCATCTCTTGTATTCTGTTGCTGATGCTCGTATCTATGGTTCCAGATTTCTTTCCTAGGGTTTCTATCTCCAGTGTTGCCTCATTTTGGGTTTTCTTTATTGTGTCTACTTCCCTTTTTAGGTCTAGTATGGTTTTGTTCATTTCCATCATCTGTTTGGATGTGTTTTCCTGTTTTTCATTAAGGACTTCTACCTGTTTGATTATGTTGTCCTGTTTTTCTTTAAGGATTTGTAACTCTTTAGCAGTGTTCTCCTGCAATTCTTTAAGGGATTTTTGTGCTTCCTCTTTAATGTCTTCTACCTGTTTAGCAGTGTTCTCCTGTATTTCTTTAAGTGTGTTATTAAAGTCCTTCTTGAAGTCCTCTACCATCATCAGGAGATATGCTTTTAGATCCGATCCGTGTCTAGCTTTTCCGGTGTGTTGGGGTGCTCTGGACTGGGCAAAGTGGGAGTGCTGGGTTCTGATGATGGTGAGTGGTCTTGGTTTCTGTTAGTAAGATTATTATGTTTACCTTTCGCCATCTGGTAATCTCTGGGGTTAGTTGTTGTCGTTGTCACTGTTTAAAGATTGGAGCAGAAGCTGTGTTCCACTCACCAGCAGTCTCAAAATCCTGTGGCGGGGGTCGTGGGTAGCTGGCGGGTGTCAGCCCACCCTGCGCTCTAGCTACCCTGGCGCTTGTCCGGCCGGATGAGGCCTGTGGCCCTACTCAGGCCGGTTTCTGCTTCCCTAACTAATCTACAAGCCATTCTTAAGGGCAGGTCCCATGCTCAGTGGTACATGGATCCAAATTTGAAACATAATTTCTAATTTTTGCTCATTCAAAATGAGGGAACAGAAAACATAAGGATGTAGAAAAATGTGAAATTTGTATTGGTAATATTTGATGACTGACTTTATAAAAGCAAAGGTGTGAACAAAAGAAAAATTAAACAGCCAGTTGAAAGTGAGGAACAAGAAAAAGGAAATTGAGGAAGCATCTGGGTAAACCAGATGAAGCTCAGAAAGATCAAGGCTCCAACTCAGGAAAGGGCAAAGCAGAGAAGAGAGTATAAATGCACAGTGATTCTTTACAAAATAGAACATTAAGAAACCAGGTTTCAAAATAGATTTTACACTAGTTCTTATGTAATTATTAGATTATTTTATGCAGTGAGACGTAAGTATCTTCACAGCAGGCATTCCTGTGAATTCTTGTAGACTAGTTGAAACATTTATGAATGTATGACCATATTTGAATATGATTTGGTTAAACATGGCCTGTGAACCAAAGAAGAAGGCTCAATAACCAATTTTTGATTGGTTAATAAACAGCTGGATGGACAGAGGAGAATAGGGCAGGACTTTCAATCTCAGTCAGGGGGTCTGAGAGAGACAACAGTAGAAGGACCAAGAGGAGGAGAAGAAGTTGTGAAAAAGCCATGTGGAGGGACTAGGAGAAGTTACCATGAAGATACACATGGAGCAGAAGGAGCCAGGGCAAGACTCAGATTGAAGGTAAAAGACCAATGCCTAAGTATTAGGATCCTAGTTGGGTTAGAATAGCTCAGAACCTGCCCAGATTAGTGCATACAGCTTGTTAATAAAAATACCATATCTCTGTATCATTTGTTCAGGAGCTAAGCTTCTGTGAGTGTTTGGGTACAAGCAGGGTGGAGAAAAAAAAAACATTTACAGATTCTGTTCATACTGAGTATATCCTCTGATAGTAATGAAGTGAGGTCAGATGTTAGTAACAGTAGATCTTTAGAAATTGCACCTGTAAATAGAAATTAAGAAACAAAAACTGTTAATAAGTCAAAGGGAAATTAAATAATATGTAGAAATAAATGATATAAAAATAAAATATATCAAAAACTGTGTGGGATTAAGCTACCTGGTGCTCACTGGGAAGTTCATTTCTGTATTTCTATATGCTGTATACTAACATTTAGGAAGAGGAAGATGTTCACATCGATAAGTCAAACTCCCACTTTATGACACTGCAATAAAGACAAACTAAATTCAAAGGAATCAGGTAGAAAGAAAAATTAAGATTAAAAGAAATTTAGAAACAAATGTTAGGTGTCTAGAATTGTAAACATGGTCAATAGCATTGGGGCTCAGACTATGGCTCTAGGGGATGGTGTTGCCTCAGGTTTGATCTGCAATAATACAAAAAGAAAGAAAAAAAGAGAAAAATGAAATGCCAACAGCAAACTTGTCTTTAATAAAATGAGTGACATAAATGACATACATGTTGGGTGAAGGGGCATGTGCGTGCAATCCAAGCACTGTAAGAGGCAGAGGCAAGAAGATCAAGAGTACAAAATAGGCCTGTTTCAAGCAAACAAACAAACAAACAACAACAACAAAACCACAGAAAACAAAAGTTGGCTATTGGAAAAGTCAGTATGATTGGCCAAGTTTTACTTAGGCTAAGGAAAGGTGAAGGCTTAAATTGCCCATGTGAAATTAAAGTGATTCACTGCTAATTTTTGTTGAATTAAAAAATTACACATTAGATTGTAGCATGCTTTTTGTTATCCCACTTTAAGCTCTGGGCAGACCGTGCTACCAGTCCCCACCCAGATTCCCTTGGATCCATGGATAAAAAAATAATACACACACACACACACACACACACACAGTTACTCTTAAAATGCCTTTGCTAACTGAATGACTGGGCACTCCTAAACCTCTCCTTGTCATAATTATACCCTTATCATTATACCCTTGTCATAATTGGATAGAGTGGCTATTGGTCACTCCAACAGAAAACACATATGGCTGGTTGGCTTCATCTCCTGCTGCTACTGCCTCCTTACTCTTCCCTCATTCTCCTGATTCTCCATGTGTACTCCCATGCAACTCTTAAGTGTTCTACTCTATTCTCAGTCATTGGTCATTGGTATCTTTATTGATTAATCAAGAACCAGTTGGGCAGCAGGACCTTAGCAACAGAACCACCATCTACATTAGATAACTGAAAGAAATGATAAAATTCCTGGAGACTCCTAATATTACACCAATTTGAAGAAATAAAATAATTGATCTACCAGAAGTAACAAGATTGCATTAATAAAAAGAAATCTGTCTACAAAGGAAAAAAAAAAAAACAGCAAATACACAACTGAAAGTCTTCTATTAGAAATTATGAGCTGGGCGTGGTGGCGCACGCCTTTAATACCAGCACTCGGGAGGCAGTGGCAGAGGCAGGCGGATTTCTGAGCTCAAGGCCAGCCTCCTGGTCTACAGAGTGACTTCCAGGACAGCCAGGGCTACACAGAGAAACCCTGTCTCGAAAAACCAAAAAAAAAAAAAAAAAAAGAAAGAAAAAGAAATTATGCCAAACATGAAGAGGAATAAAGGCTGCTGATGTTGCTGATGTCAGCATTACACTGACACATAAAACAGTGGGCAACATGTTAATAAAATGTAGATTAATGTTATTTATGAATATCAAAAAATAGTACCAAACCAATTCTAGAAATATGTTAAGACCATTATACTGCTCTTATACATATACAATACAATGGGTATTCATAAAGCTCAGGAAACTAACTGGAAGTTGAGGCAGAAGTATTTTAAGAGCCAGAGGGCCAGAATTCCTTTTGTGATACATTGTCTTCTAGGCAATACATGGTGTGGCATCTATGAAAATTTAACATGATTTCTTTACCAAGACCTGCCTAATGACCATACTAGTAGATATGCGAAATAAACGGGGAGAAATTTTACAAAACCACACTCCTAGATGAAGAATTACAATCAATCAGTAGTTCCTAAGATGGGTGTGTGTGGGTAGGGGGCCATAATTTTTCTCCAGGAATGGGAGCTTTAATATCTTAATCATCTTCAAGTGATTAACCTTATACATATCCTCATGGCAGCAAATGTGCTAAATTGACTGAGTAGTAGATAATATTTGTATATGTAAATATATGTATATAAGAGACAAAGAAAGTTAATGATAAAGTCAAAGAGGGTATGAATTTGAATTTTAACAGGAGTGGAAGACACAGGAAGAGTTGGAGCACGGAGAGAGATGAGTGAAAATAATTCAAATACAGTACGTATGTATGATAAATACTCAAAAAGTTTTTTTTAAACCTTATAAAAACATAAGTTAGGCACTTGCTCTGTGGAGTAAAGAAAAGTAGGATTTATTTCAGTAATTAAGCTCTGCTGAATATATTTAAATAAACTTAATATACTCAGTAAATAAAACAATGAGAATATTTGCATTATCATCTTAATATTTGTAGAAAACTGACAACAAAATTCAATAATGTTTTATGATGGGATCTCAGATAAAGGTTGAAATAGAACTAAACTTCCTTAGTCTGAGAAAAATAATCTCTGAAAAACCTACAGTAAACACAAGTATTGTTGAAAGCAATCATCATGTAAAGATGCAGAAAAAAAAAAAAAGTCCAAGGACCTTAAAATTTATTTTCTGTGTTTTATGAAAAAATATTGAGGGAGTTAGATAAAAATATAGAAAAATATATCCAAATTGAAAAATAGGGCAGAGTTATATTTAGAACTGGATATGTACACCAATATTGAAAAATTGACATTACTTGTGGTGAACAATCTCACAAAAGAGCTGACAAATTTATTTTCATTTATATTGCCTCCAAAATAATTATAGAAGAAATTCTGAAAAGTATAAAACTAAATAAAATTGACTTTTATAAATGATAAATTTATAAATACTTATATATGATATAGTTAAAATAGATGCATTTGTATTTTATAGAAGTAAATTAAGGATATTGCTTGGTCATTGAAATTATTTAAGTTTAGTGTATAAATATGACAAAATATGGAACAATAGTTACATTTCAATAAAATGTGGCTGTTATTCAGTTTGTTGAGATAGAAATGTAGTCTAATGACAATTTTAAATGTAATGAAACTTATTTTGCACACATTATCATAAATCATGGTATTTTTTTTTTTAAGGTTGGCAGACTTTATCTGGGGATTTACCTTTTTTTCATTGCCCAGATTTAAGCAAATATAAAAAATAAAACCAAGAAATTAGTGTCAATGATCCCAAATACTATTACATCTGCCTTCAAATGCAGCCATTTAAATAACTTTGGTCTAATTGCTGTTTTATTGGGGAAGAGTGTAGCTCAATGGGGGACCAATTTGGAGGAATTCTTGTAGCTTCAAACTGCTGGATTAAACTCTAGTCGGTATCGGTATCCTGACTCCATGTCTGTCTTAACCTGCCTTTTCTTCACTTTATGCTTAAGAGAATTTGGAACTGTGAATTGTTCGGTGAGATATAAATTATCCAGGAAGCATTTTATTAATTTTATAATCCAGAAATTCCATTCTGAAGGAAATTTGATAATGCCAAGTCCTCGTGCCTGTGAAATGAAGATATGATGAGGTATTGCACTCCAGAGTTTTTGTGGTAAGGCAGGGAAGAACCTCAGTGGGTGCCTTGGTGGACATTATAAAACCATCCTGTTGAAGTTTTTGTAGGTGGTTGTGTCCTTATCTTTTCACTGAGAGTCCTTCCTCATCACAGAAAGTGGCCACTTCAGGATCCATATCCCTCATTGTTAGAAGTCTCAGCTAGAGTCACCAACATAGAGTCACCCGAAGGCCAACCCCAGCCCCAAGAGCCAGGTCTCTGGTATGTAGTATAGATGGCTACCCTCCCTAAACACCACCAATTTTCATCTCTGTTCTCCCTACTTCTGAATCACCCCTCCACTCCCTATCCCCTCTTCACAAAACATTCAATCCAAAATATGTTCTGCCTACAAGATGTTCAGTGACAAAGATGGAGATGAATGGCCATACAATGACTGGCACAAATTGAGACCCCATTCAGTGGACAAGAACCAATCCCTGACACCATTGATGACCCCCTATTATGCTTGCAGATGTATGCAGGAGCATAGCAAAACTATTCTCTGAGAAGGTCCACCCAAATCCAATGGAACCAGATGCAGAGACCCACAGTCAAACATTAGCTGGTGCTCTGTGGGTTAGGGGAAGGATTGAGGGACCCAAAGAGAACAGGGTCTCCAAACGAAGAGCAACATAGTCAAATAACCTGTACATTTGGAGGCTCCCAGAGACTGAACCACCAACAAAAGAGTGAACAAGGGCTGGACATATGGTCCCCACATGTGTGTAGTAGATATGCATCTTGGTCGTCATGTGAGTCCCTGGATAACTGGAGCATGAGCTGTCCCTGAATCTCTTGCCTGCCTCTGGATCTCATTCCTTTAGTTGATCTTCCTTGTCTAGACTCAAGAATGGGAGAGGATGTGGCAAGTCCTGCAGTGTCTTATTCAGTATTTCTATTCCTGCACAAACATCATGACCAAGGAGCAAGTTGAGGAGGAAAGGGTATATTCAGCTTACACTTTCCTCATTGTGGATGATCACCAAAGGATGTCAGGTCAGGAAGCAGGAGCTGATGCAGAGGCCATGGAGGGTGTTACTTACTGACTTGCTCAGCTTTCTTTCTTCTATAACCCAAGCCCAGATGGTACCACCCACAAGGGGCACTCCCCCCTTGATCACTAATTGAGAAAATGCTTACAGCCTTAGTCTGTGGTGATCTGATAGGATGCATGAGATAATTTCAGTGTTTTTGTATCTGTTGAGGCCTGTTTTGTGACCAATTATGTGGTTGATTTTGGAAAAGGTAGCATGATGTGCTGAGAAGAAGGTATATCCTTTTGTTTTAGGATAAAATGTTCTGTAGATATCTGTTAAATCCTCTTGCTTCCTAACTTCTGTTAGTTTCAATGTGTCTGGTTAGTTTCTCTTACCAAGATTTGTCCATTGATGAGAGTGGGATATTGAAGTCTCCAACTATTATTGTGTGAGGTTCAATGTGTGCTTTGAGCTTTACTATAGTTTCTTTAATGAATGTGGATGCCGTTGCATTTGGAGCATAGATATTCAGAATTCAGAGTTCCTCTTGGAAGATTTTACCTTTGATGAGTATGAAGTGCCTCTCTCCTTGTCTCTTTTGATAGCTTTGGGTTGGAAGTCGATTTTATTCGATATTAGCATGGCTACTCCAGCTTGTTTCTTCAGACCATTTGCTTGGAAAATTGTTTTCCAGCCTTTTACTCTGAGGTAGTGTCTGTCTTTTTCCCTGAGGTGGGTTTCCTGTATGCAGCAAAATGTTGGGCCTTGTTTATGTAGCCAATCTGTTAATCTATGTCTTTTAATTGGGGAATTGAGTCCATTGATATTAAGAGATATTAAGGAAAAGTAATTATTGCTTCCTGTTATTTTTGTCGTTAGAATTGGGATTCTGTTCTTGCAGCTATCTTCTTTTAGTTTTGTTAAAGGATTACTTTCTTGCTCTTTCTAGGGCATAATTTCCCTCCTTGTGTTGGAGTTTTCCCTTTATTATCCTTTGAAGGGCTGGATTTGTGGAAAGATATTGTGTGAATTTGGTTTTGTCATAGACTACTTTGTTTTCCCCATCTATGGTAATTGAGAGTTTTACTGGGTATAGTAGCCTGGGATATCATTTTTGCTCTCCTAGGGTCTGTATAACCTCTGGCCAGGATCTTCTGGCTTTTATAGTCTCTGGTGAGAAGTCTGGTGTAATTCTAGTAGGTCTGCCTTTATATGTTACTTGACCTTTTTCCCTTACTGCTTTTAATATTCTATCCTTATTTAGTGCATTTGTTGTTCTGATTATTATATGTTGGGAGGAATTTCTTTTCTGGTCCAGTCTATTTGAAGTTCTGTAGGCTTCTTGTATGATCATGGGCATCTCTTTCTGTAGGTTAGGGAAATTTTCTTCTATAATTTTGTTGAAGATATTTACTGGCCCTTTAAATTGAAAGTCTTCATTCTCAGTGGGAGTGGGTGGGTAGGGGAGTGGGAGGGGGGTCTGGGGGACTTTGGGGATAGCATTTGAAATGTAAATGAAGAAAATACCTAATTAAAAAAAATAAATTGGAAAAAAAAAAAAAAAGAAAGTCTTCATTCTCATCTATACCTGTTATCATTAGGTTTGCTCTTCTCATTGTGTCCTGGATTTCCTGAATGTTTTGAGTTAGGATCTTTTTGTATTTTGCATTTTCTTTGATTGTTGTGTCCATGTTTTCTATGGAATCTTCTGCAGCTGAGATCCTCTCTTCCATCTCTTGTATTCTGTTGCTGATGCTAGCATCTATGGTTCCTGATTTCTTTCCCAGGATTTCTATCTCTAGAGTTGTCTCCCTTTGGGTTTTCTTTATTGGTCCTGAATGGTTTTGTTCGATTTCATTACCTGTTTGGTTGTATTTTCCTGTAATTCTTTAAGGGATTTTTGTGTTTCTCCTTTAAGGACTTCTACCTGTTTAGCAGTGTTCTCCTATATTTCTGTAAGTGAGTTATTTATGCCCTTCTTAAAATCCTCTACCAGCATCATGAGATGTGAATTTAAATCCAAATCTTGCTTTTCGGGTGTGTTGGGATATCAAGGACTCGCTGTGGTGGGTGTACTAGGTTCTGATGATGCCAAGTGGTCTTGGTTTCTATTAGTAAGATTCTTACGTTTGCCTTTCACCATCTGGTAATCTCTGGTGTTATATATTCTAGCTGTCTCTGGCTGGAGCTTGTTCCTCCTGTGATTCTGTTACCCTTGTCAGCACTCCTGGTAGTCCAACTCTCTCCTGAGTCCCAGTGGTCAGAGAACTCTCTGAGGGCAAGGTCTCCTCTTGCAGGGAAGGTGCACAGAGGTCTGGTGCTCAGCCCTGCCTCCTGGCTGAAGATGAAGGCCCAAAGGGACCCTTCCAAGAAGTTCTGTTGCTTCTGTAGCCTGTGTGCTCTCTTGAGTGGACTGGTCTCTGAGAGGTCCTGGATATAAGATGGTGCTCTCACCTGAGTTCCTGGGTCAGATCCCTCTTTGGAAGCTGACTCTCCTCAGTGATCCTAAGATCCTGGTTGTGCTAGGGTGCCTGCGGTGTGGAGAGTCCTCTGGGTACCTGGGGACTGTCTGCTGAGTTCACACCGAAGATGGCATCGGGCTCTAGAATTTTTGAGTTTCCATTTTGCTACCCATATTTTTATCCTTCCACACATAACACTATCAATTAAGACAAGTCAGTCTCCACTCCAGGAGAACTGATACAACTGCCTCTATTTGTAGTACAGCTATTATTTATATAGATTATTCAATTAAATCAGAAAAAAAATAAATCACAAACAAAAACTTAACTCTTTGAAAGAACAAGTAGGCTGATCAAAACTCTGTTATACAAAAAACATCTAGTTTTATTTACTATAATAGTGGACACAGAAGACTTAAAATTACTCTTAAAAATGGGTATAAATCTAAAAGTTATTTACAAAGTTTGTATGCTAAAATGAAAACGGCTTATGAAAGAATTCAAATCTCAAATAATAAAATAAATAGAGAAATAATCTTTATAGGAATTGGAACACAGCATGATAAAAGCAATTTGTAGATTTAATGGAAGTGTATTTGTTTTCTTGTTGTTGTTTTGTTTTGTTTTGTTTTTATCAAAGTCTTTACCTCATCTTTTAAAAAAATTATTCTAAACATTGTTTGGAAAGGCAAATGGATTAAAATAGCTAAAACTAATTTTGACACAGGAATTTGCCACAGAATACTCAGAAAGAAAACAAGCTTCACCCTTGGATACCTTTTCTGTATCTCAGTGGATTAGACTATGTGAAAAGAGTCCACACCAGAAGATAATTCTGTATGATTCCATATATAGCATTTTTGAAGTACTAATGTAGAAATGGAGACTTGATCAGAGATTTACAGACTAGGGATCTGGAGGAGAGGAAAATAATGTATCTATTGAAAGTAGAACCTGATGACTCTGGATTCTTCAGTAGAAATAATGCTCTCTTGGTTGGGATTTTTGTGGACATGAGTTAAGAATATGAAAAATAATGTAAAAATATGTGTATGTATGCAAAATGTACACATGCATATACAAATGACTTTTATATAAAACTAGTAGAACCAGTAAATGGAGAGAAGCTTCATCAAATAAGGGTGCATATTGCTTTTGTAGATGACCTACATTTGGTTCCTAGCATCCATGATGGGCAGCTCACAATCACCTGTCACATTAGCTTAAAGGGATCTGACATCCTCCTCTGGCCTTCATAGGTACTGTACTCATATGCACACTTGCACATACATTTACATCATTTGTAAGGGACCTAGACTTGGTACATAACACACCTAGACACCAAATTCTCAGCACAAATGACAATTATTACCCCAGTGAGTCAGAGGAGTAGTACTGTCTTTGTATAAGGCATAAAAAGCAGCATGTGTTTCTGCAGGTGTGATTTTTTAAGGAGTGAAAGGAAGAAGTCTTTGCTAGGATGAATTGGTAAGTCCTGATTGAACAGGATAGTCACTGTAACCAAATAATATATTTTGATTTCTGGATTTGGAGTTTTAGTCAAGAGCAAGGACATGGGCAAATATAGGAACATACAGTGGTGGCCAGTTTTAGGAATATAATCTAATGGTTTAGTTTAGAAACCCCAGAAGCTAGAATGTTGGTCAAATCTTAGAAGAGCAGATTGTTTCACTCAATGTGCAGTCTTTGCAAGACCACCTGAAACTAGGTAAAAGTAGGCAGCATTGAAGCAGTTTGTGAGCCTGAACCACCTGGGGCAAGATTCTTTGGAGCTCTCTCTGTAAACACCTAATACTGCTAAGTTGAAGGAGCAGTTTGTAGTTGACTTGAAATCTATTGGGTCAGATAGACTAACGACGAAAGGTAGAATTGAGCTAAAAAATAATTTTGAATGAAATTTTCATGCTCATGGCCTTAGTAGTTAGGGAAGGGAGTTCTAACACCAGGGAATGTGAGGAGAGATTCCACTCTCAGGTGTAAATGTAACTGTCATTTTTGTCTCCTTAGATGAAATGTTGAGATGAGATACCTACCCAAGCTTTATGAATATATATGGTTTAGGCTGAGCCTAGAGAGTTTCTATTTAACTATCCTTAGGTATAAGCCTAGAATCTTCTAGCCTCCCTACAATCTAATATTCTTCAAGTCCAGATCTTCCAGGCTTCATCTTCCAGCCTCTGTTAAACTAGGCCTAGAACATTTAGCCTCACCCCTGAGACATACTCCTGAATAAACTCACTCATTTTATCTCTTTCTGACCTCTGGCTGGCTGGTTCAACTCAGCTGTTCTGACTCAAACTTCTTTCTAAGCTGACTGATTTAAATGGATTTCTCTTGGCTTCTAACTTGCTGTTTGGAAAAACTGCTTCTGAACTTCAGGAACTGAACTGCTCCAAACTCAACTACTCTTTTTTGAACTGAACTGAGCTCAACTGCACTCAACTGAACTGCACTAAACTTCACTGCTCCAAACTGAACTGAACTCAATCCACTCTTTCTCCCTCGCTGCTCTTTAAAGTAGTCCCTCTTTCTTGTCTCTAATCAAGAGAGTCAGGTGTATCCTATATATGACTCAGTCAAATCCTTCTCTGATTTGTTGCTTTGTCTGCCTATTAATTACACTTCATTGTTTGGGATTAATGGTAAGTACTAAAGGCATGTCTATATTCAAACCAGAGGGATCATAGGTGATGATATCTGCATTTCATCCAATCATATCTTTCTATGTGTTTCCCTGTCAGAAGAGCCATGTTGTTGGATTAAAATTTCTCTACACTCAGGAATAGACAAGTTGTAAAACTTAGGCTGTTGGTTGACAGGAGCACTTATCTGAAGTTCATTTAACCTGTGGCAGGTGGATTCAAGCCAACTTTCTGAAGCTTACAAGAAAATTTTAAGTTTATAAAGAGAGATATAAAAGTTTTAGATATGTTAGTATTACTATTGTTTGTAATCTGTACTGAAATCCACATTATACAAATAACAGTACATTTATGGTTTTGAATTATAGGAAAAGTTTAGGAACCCAAACAATACCATGGGGAGAAGAAAAGAAATCTGAAACAATTTTTCATATATATACTTTAAATCATTTTCTCAGATCCATACTTTAAATCACTTCTTCAAACCCTCACAACTTATTTAAGCTTTCATATCTTCAGACATTAAAACATTTTTTATAACAGAGTTTCATTTATATCCTCAGACATTGATGACTTGAATTTATACTCCTATAACTTATTTAAGCTTTCATATACTCAGACCTTAAAGCATGTATTTAGACCTTTATAGCTTGGTGATTTTAAAAGACTTGCTTGTACAGTGGAAGTGGGGTTAGTCTGTTGACATACATTGCAGAATTAGATTAGGTTGCATAGAAAAATCATATCTGTCAGAGAGGTAGGGAGGGAGAGGGCCAGCAGGTGGGTTTGGAGAAAGAATAGAAGTGATTTGGTATTAGAGTGAAATATGTGATGTAGGTAGTGAATATTGTCCTGTGTTGCAGAGGGTATGATAGTGTTTAGATGTGGGACATAGGGACCTTTTGGATAAAAGGAATTGAATGATGGGTTTGAGGTGTCTGAGGCTAGTTAACAGTAAGGGTATTAGAGTTTCAAAATGTGATCAGAGGGTCTTTTAAGTGTAACAGAGAAGGTTTTATGATGTATAGCAAGTGAAGAAGAAGGGATTGATCACCATACAGTGGCATTGACTAAAAAGGGGGGCAGATTATGAGGGGTTTTAGAATTTGGGAGAGTGAGAGAGTGTACCAATTGAGGCAAAGGAAAAGAAGAGGGGAGATATAGACATGTCCTGGGAACTGTTGCTGGGATAGAAGGAAAAATTCATGCCAAATTTTTAAAGGATATCTCTTTTTTAGTAAGGGAATAGGAGAAAGGAGTAAGAAAAGAAGAAGCCTTTAAAGGAATAAGGATCTGGAGGATACTGGAGGACTAGCCAGGTATTCGGACTATGGAAAAGGGAGGGGTAAGTGAGGTTCCAGAATTCTCTCAGGACTGAAAAACTGACCCAGTTTCCAGGAGGAATGTGATAAGGCAACCTGACACAAGAGGCAAGACCCTAGGCTCCTAGAGGGTGATTCTGTGGATTTAGGCATGTCTTTCAGAGAAGAAACATTATAGTAGGAAGTGTGTATCAATTAAAATGATAAAGATATTTTTGTTACCTAGATGGTTGTCCTGGATCCTGTGGTCTTGATAACTTGGCAGTGGTCATAGGTCTTTTGCTGTCATAGAGGGCAGTGGGCCTTTGATTGTAGAGCCAGGTCTGAGAGATTCTTCCTGTAGAGGATCTTGGTAAAACTGACCTTCCCTGAGTGGGCAGAGTACGGTAATCAACCCAAAAGTATTTACAGTTTCAGCAGAGCCCTGGCAGCATGTGACGGGCAGAGGGCATTTTCTTTTAGTGGTAAGTGTTTCCAAAATCCAGGTGGAATTGTTTTCATCCTCTATCTGTCTTCTTTGGAGACCATAATATTTTGATTAGAAAGGACCATGTCTTTATAATAGGAAGTTTAATGTTTTAAATGCCATATTCACAGATCTCAGAAGATTCTGAGGTCCATTTATTTGGCAAATATAGTTTTTGTCCTAATAAAATTTGAGTCTGTGGAGGAAGAGATAAAGGGTTTAAACATGAAACTCCAGTGGATGGACAAAAGAGCTGAGAACAGAAGCTGCAGGACGGTAGTTCAGAGCTGAGAGAGAATGGGGTTACACAGAATTATAGACATCTCCTAGGGAGAAGAGGGGGAAAGGTCACAGTATATTGTAGGAGGAAGCTAAGAAAAAAAACAGGGACATTAAGTATCACAGAAGCCAAAAAAGTGTTGAGAAACAGCAGAAGCAAGGACAAGATCATTGGCAATAGGTAGGATTGCAGCCAGATAGATGGCATAGGGAGGTGGTACTGCAGCTCCTAACAAAGCTTCACAGAAGCTAAAACTGCTTAGGTTCAGGAAGGCACAAAGAGAAGTAGAACAGGTAGCTCCAAGTAGAAGGAAACAAGAAAAAGGGTCACCAGGAAGGCAGGATTTCAGCTCAGAGGGAGAGGAAAAAGAAAGCTAGAGAGAGATGAGAGAGCAAGAGAAAGGATAATCTGATAAGAGTTTGGGTTAGAGAAGCTTGGGGAGGGTTTAAGTATTCTCCCTCCTGAGCTGGGTCATGCAGAGTTGGTGGGCTCAGAGTGGATTCTCTGAAATCAAAGATGGAAAGTTCAGCTTTAGGGAAGGAGAGGAAGAATGAATCTGCAACTGTGGGCTTAAAGGAGGGTGGCTGGCATGGGAGTAAGTGTGGCCCAGACTGCCCTGGCTGGATCCTATCTTGCTGGTGGCTACAGCAGCAGCTGTGGTGGCTTTGCATGTAGGATGTAGATAAAAAGGTGATGACTGGCCTAAAAGGCATGCCCAGTGGGTTCCTTCAATACAGCTGGAAGCCTTGAAACTGAGATTTGAAGTAGCCAGGAGAAGAAGGTTTTGACAGGAATCTCCAGAGAACAGAGGTGGGAAGGAAGAAAGGTATTTTCTTCCATCTTTATATGTGCCCACACAAATTGTAAAGGTTCTTTGTGTTTGATATTTACGTGATATAAGCCAGGCCACTCTTAAGTGTTAATACAGCAGTGATGTTGGGTGTAAGTTAGGATCTTTAGGAGACATCCAAAAAGCTTATGAATCAGAAAGAAGGAACTGGATCCCTTTACTAATGATGGTCAGGATCAAAGGTCCAGAGGGAGTGGCATCCCAAAGGGACTCAAGTGGCTGATAAAGAGTACTCTGTGAGGGAGGGGTCATCACTTAAGCTTTATCTCCAAAACAGGCACCAATAGTCTGAAGAGAAATCAAGACCTCGTCAACAGGATTTTCAGACACATAGGAATGGATCCAGATTCCAGCAGAACAGCCACCAAAAACAAAGACAAAACTACTAATCAAGCTAAACTGAACGGATTGTGCCTGCCAGATATCTGAGAGTCTACCATGCTTTCTGAAGGCAATGATGGGATGTGTTCTTCCCATAACCACAAGATAGAGAAGGGATGATGAACACTCCATGGCCATCACCCTATGTCCTGGGGCTGATAGTAAGGGAAAACTCACCAATTAATCACTGTTGGATGAAATGAGCAGGTACCAGATGATCCAAAAAGTGTGAGAATTGAGTCAAGAGTTCTGTAGACCCATCTGAGTCAGGACACTAACACTGGGACAGAGACACCCCATTCTCAGCACAATGGGGATTTATTAGCCCCAGGGGATCAAGTGGGGCAGAATGTGCTGAGTGGGCTCTGCCTCTAGGTCTTGCAAAGACAGTAGTTCCCTTTTCTGCAGGAGTAGCTTTTGTTGTTTGTACTGGCTGGTTTTGTGTGTCAACTTGACACAGCTGGAGTTATCACAGAGAAAGGAGCTTCATTTGAGGAAATTCCTCCATGAGATCCAACTCTAAGGCATTTTCTCAATTAGTGATCAAGGGGGAAAGGCCCCTTGTAGGTGGGACCATCTTGGGGCTGGTAGTCTTGGTTCTATAAGAAAGCAGGCTGAGCAAGCTAGGAGGAAGCAAGCCAGTAAGGAATATCCTTCCATGGCCTCTGCATCAGCTCCTGCTTCCTGACCTGCTTAAGTTCCAGTCCTGACTTCCTTTGGTGATGAACAGCAATGTGGAAGTGAAAGCCAAATAAACCCTTTCCTCCCCAACTTGCTTCTTGGTCATGATGTTTGTGCAGGAATAGAAACCCTGACTAAGACAAATTGGTACCAGCAGAGTGAGGTACTCCTGTGACAACCTGACCATGTTTTGGGGAGGACTGTGGAAGGACTTTGGAACTTTGGGCTAGAAGATCCATTCAGTGTTAAGAGCTCTGTCAGATGTTGTGTAGGAGCTTGGAAGATAATGTTGAGAACAGTGCAGAAGATGGAGGCCTGGCTTGTGAAATTTCAGAGGGAAAATTAAAGACTCTTTTCAGGGCCATTGCTATTTTGGAGCTTGATTATTCTGTGGTTCTGGTTGGCTGGGGCTGAAGAATCAGCTATGATTAACAAGATACCAGAACTACTAAAGCAAAACCTTTGCATTACTGGGACTATTGATGCTGGTTAGCTGGAGCTAAGAAATTAGCAGTGATTAAGAAGAGACCAGCATCATTGAGGTGACATCTTCTGGGAAGTGTTTTCTGAAAGCACAAAGAGGCTGTGTTCCAGAGATAGCCAAGGTTGTACTCCTGCTGCAGCGGGACTTGGTAATGTGTAAGGGTCACCCAGGTGGTACTGGTTTTGAAGACATGAAGGGGTCATGCAGAGCAGCTGAGGCTCAGCACTGTGAGAGGCCATGGAAGGCCATTGGTGAAGGTGCAGCTTCAGTTGCAATTGACAGCCCAGGACTGAAGGGGTCATGATGCAGTGTTTTGGAGATGCCAGTACCATGAGATGACCACCAAGAGCAGCAGCAGTGGAGTACAGGCATCTGGAGCCTAGAGGACGCCGCGTGTGCTACAAAGGGCATGGCTGGAGAAGTGACCCAAGCCCTTGGAGGAGCCCAGAAGATCATGAGTTGGATCCCAGACATTGGGTGGTTGGAGATTGATGTTTGCTTTTGATTGTGACTGTGCCCTGATATTTTCCCTCTTGAAGGAAGAAACTATTTTAGTGGAGCCCACAGTTAAGAGACTTTTAATTGTAAAAAGACTTTGGATTTTAAAAGAGATGGATATTTTAAAGAGATTGGAATTTTAAGAATATGTAAAGACTGTGGGACGTTTAAAGTTATTTAGACCTTGGGGATGAATAAGAATGTAAGGGTTGAGGCTTACTAGTGATGTGTTTGTGTGTCAAGTTGACAAGGTGTCAATTGTATTGGCTGGTTTTGTGTGTCAACTTGACACAGCTAGAGTTATCACAGAGAAAGGAGCTTCAGTTGAGGAAATGCCTCCATGAGATCCAACTGTAAGACATTTTCTCAATTAGTGATCAAGGGAGACAGGCCCGTTGTGGGTGGTGCCATGTCTAGACTGGTAGTCTTGGTTCTATAAGAGAGCAGGCTGAGCAAGCCAGGGGAAGCAAGCCAATAAAGAACATCCCTCCATGGTCTCCGCATCAGCTCCTGCTTCTTGCCCTGCTTGAGTTCTAGTCCTGACTTCCTTTGGTGATGAACAGCAGTATGGAAGTGTAAGCCAAATAAACCCTTTCCTCCCCAACTTGCTTCTTGGTCATGATGTTTGTGCAGGAATAGAAACCCTGACTAAGAATTGTTGTTGTTTGTTTGTTTGTTTGTTTGTTTGTTTTCTTTGTTTTTTAAGAAGAAAAAGGGGAAAGTCTGTTTTGGGATGAGTTGCTAAGTCCTGATTAGACAGTATCCTGTACTGTCAATGTACCCAAATAATGAATTTTGTACACTGGTGTTTTGATTGCTGGACCCTGATGTTTTAGCCAGGCATAAGGAAGAGTCCAGGTATGGGAATAGATATTGATGGCTAGTTTAGCAAGGAAGAGGGAAGGAAAGCTCAAGATCTACCAGTGCCAGGTTGGCAATGCTCAGGCTTGTTAGAGAGCCCTTCACAATCAATAATAAATGTAAGTCTTAAGAAACCTAAAGCAAATAATAAATAAATAAATTAGTAAATAAAATATGGACTCTGGATAAGCCAATGGATTTCTTCAGCATTAATTTCTTGGATGTATAGGATGGCTTTGAAATGTTACCACTGCAGAAAATTGCAAGGGTATAGGCTATCTTCTGAGTTATTTTTTGTTTGTTTGTTTGTTTTTTGTTTGTTTGTTTTTCGAGACAGAGTTTCTCTGTGTAGCCCGGGCTGTCCTGGAACTCACTTTGTAGACCAGGCTGGCCTCGAACTCAGAAATCCGCCTGCCTCTGCCTCCCGAGTGCTGGGATTAAAGGCGTGCGCCACCACGCCCGGCTATTTTTTATAGTTATATGGAAAACTATAATTCCAGATGAGAAAAAAGTTTTAAAAAGCAATAAAACAATGGCCAAAATATTATCTTAATTAGCTATGAAACCCAGTCTCCAAAGGCTGTTGTTGGTATGTGTTTCTAATATTTGAATGAAGGGTACCCTGAAAGAAAATTTCGTGAAAAAATAATTGAAATTGGGGAAATTCTGTTATGCTAGTGACATCATCCATTTCTATACTTCACTACAAAGTATCCTGTCTATTATTAAGTTTAGATTATATCTGGAGAACAATTATATTTTTAAATCTGCTCTGGTCTCTCTGAAAATCTGCCGAAATCTAAATACTGTATTCATCCACTTATATTTTGTTCCTTAGTGTAAGTCCCTATGTACATGAGACATTGCACTTGGCTATTTGTAACTGCTGGGCCCAACTCTTTGAGGTGGAAGAGTAGCCAGGCTCTGTGCCCCACACTACTCTTACGGTTGCCCATATCAAGCCATTTCCAAACTTTCTAAATGCTGGTAGCTAAGCTCTTATCTACATAGGGGGAACAAAACCTAAAATCAAGCAATAGGACCCCACCATCCCAGCTTACCTCAAGATCTGGCCACAGAATCTCACTAATCCCAGGACACCCTGGAGAGTTCCACCCCTATCCCACCCTCCACCATCACCCCAAGAAATCCTATATAATGCCTGCCTCCTTTGTTACTTTGTTGCTTCAGCTCTAAGCAGAGGCAGCCACCCTCTTGTGTAAAGACACAATAAATCTCTGTGTGAGGTTTATTGTGCTATGTGGCTTTATGGCATTCCTTTTCTCCCAACTGCCAAGGTACCTTTCTCTTTATACCTGTAACACACTTAAAATTGGTGATGGCTATCACACTATTGTTATCACATATTGTTAAGTTCTACTCTATTTTCTTCTTACCTCTTTAATGGCACTGGTTTGATAGAAGCATAAGTATTGCATTTATTCTCACATTTCATTTAGTTGCTATTCATGCTATGCATTTCTTCTACTGTGCAATAGGGTTAAGGACAGAATATTTCATGTGTGGGTTTTTTTGTACTAGAAAAAATGCATTTATAAATGTATAAAGTGAATAAAATCATTCAAATCACTTATTCAAAAGATTGTGTATATTCCTTTTCTGTTTTAATTATGAGTATATAATTGTTTATATAAAATGCATATATATGTATTTTTTGTGTGTGTGTGTGTTGTGGAGAGCCGTGCTGCAAGCAATCACCATTATAAGATGGCGCTGGCCTCCGCTGTGCCTAACTAGTAAACAAGCCTTGTACGTAGGTGCGAGAGTGAACTCACGCCTAGTCACTGCCTACCTCGGGGCGTAGTAATGGGGTGATGGGCGAGCAACGAATCAGGAGCTGACACGCCACATCACGTGCTGAAATGCAATGGCTGAGGGCTATATAAGCAACGCCATTTTCCGGGGTCGGGGTCTTCCCTCCTGAAGAAGCAATAAAGCTTTTTGTTGCAGAAGATTCCGGTTGTCCAAGTGTGTTCTTGCCGGCGAGAACGATAGCTTGGGACAATGTGTATGAATGTTTAAAGACTATACTATGCTGGTATATTACCTGCTTTTATAAACTAAATAAAATTTATTTAATATTGACAAGTAGTCCTCTGTAATCTGTACAGGCACAATTAATATGGAAATAGAACATTTATCTACAATTTTACAATTAATATTTAGGGAGTACATATTTATTTTCCCAAACAACCATCAATCTTTATTATATTACTATTATGAATAGATTCATATGCAATATTACTTTTTCTTTATCAAGCAGTTACATTATTGTTGTTTTAAAACCCAGTCTCCTGTAGCATGGTGGGCTTTAAACTTGTATAGCTGAGATTGTTCTTGGATTCCTGATCTCTGCTGCTGATATACAAATGTGCAATGACATGACTAGATCTTCACTGAATATTTGTGAATACTTTTTTTTTCATTTTAATCTTTTTTTATTAACCTGGAAAAAATTTAACCAGCTCCTGGTTTGGTTGATTCTTTGAATAGTTCTATTTGTTTCCACTTGGTTGATTTCAGCCCTGAGTTTGAATATTTCCTGCTTTCTACTCCTCTTGGGTGTATTTGTTTCTCTTTGTTATAGACCTTTCAGGGGTCCTGTTAAGCTGCTAGTGTATGTTTGTCAGTTTCTTTTTGTAGGCACTCAGAGCTATGAGTTTCCCCCTTAGCACTGTTTTCATTGTGTTCCATAGTTTGGGTATGTTGTGCCTTCATTTTCATTAAATTCTGAAGTCTTATTTATTTATTTATTTATTTACCAAGATATCATTGAGTAGGGTGTTGTTCAGCTTCCATGTATATGTGGGCTTTCTGTTGTTTTTGTTTTTATTGAAGACCAGCCTTAGTCTGAGATGATCTGATAGGATGCATGGGATTATTTCAATCTTCTTGTATCTGTTGAGGGTTTGTGTGTGTGTGTGTGTGTGTGTGTGTGTGTGTGTGTGTGTGTGTGTGAGAGAGAGAGAGAGAGAGAGAGAGACCAATTATATGTTCAATTTTGGAAAAAGTACCAGGAGGTGCTGAGAAGGTATATACTTTTGCTTTAGGATGAAATATTCTATAGATACACATTAAATCTATTTGGTCCATAACTTCTGTTAGTTTCGATGTGTCTCTGTTTAGTTTGTTTCCCTGATCTGTCCAGTGATGAGAGAGGGGTGTTGAATTCTCCCACTATTATTGTGTGAGGTAAACTATGTGCTTTGAGGTTTAGTAAAGTTTCTTTTATGAATGTGGTTGCCCTTTCATTTGGAGCATAGAGGTTCAGAATTGAGAGTTCTCCTTGATAGATTTTTTTTTTCCTTTGATGGGTATGAAGTGTCCTTCCTTATCTTTTTTGATAACTTTTGGTTGAAAGTTGATTTTATTAAATGGCTTCTCCTACTTGTTTCTTGGGACTGTTTGCTTGAAAACTTGTGTCACTGAGGTGCATTACCAGTGTGCAGCAAAACGCTGGGTCCTGTTTACATATTCAGTCTGTTAGTCTATGTCTTTTTATAGGTGAATTGACTCTGTTGATGTAAACAGATATTAAGGAATAGTGACTATTGCTTCCTGTTATTTTGTTGTTAGAGGTGGAATTATGCTTGTTGCAGCTATCTTCTTTTGGGGACTTTGAAAGATTACTTTCTTGCTTTTTCTAGGATATAGTTTCCCTCCTTGTGTTGGAATGTTCCATTTATTATCCTTTATAGGTCTGGAATTATGAAAAGATATTGCGTAAATTTGATTTTGTCATGGAATATCTTGGCTTTTCCACCTATATTAATTGAGAATTTTGCTTGGCATAGTATCCTTGGCTGGTATTTGTGTTCTCTTAGTGTCTGTATGACATCTGCCAAGGATCTCCTAGCTTTCATAGTCTCTGTTGAGATGTCTGGTATCATTTTGATAGGTCTGCCTTTATATGTTACTTGACCTTTTTCCCTTACTGCTTTTAATGTTTTTCTTTGTTTTGTGCATTTGGTGTTTTGACTATTATGTGACAGGAGGAATTTCTTTTCTGTTCCAACCTATTTGGAGTTCTGTAGGCTTCTTGTATCTTCACGGGCATCTCTTTCTTTAGGTTAGGGAAGTTTTCTTCTATAATTTTCCTGAAGACATTTACTGACCCTTTAAGTTGGGAATCTTGGCTCTCTTCTATACCTATTATTCTTAGGTTTGGTCTTCTCATTGTGCCCTGGATATCCAGGATGTTTTGGGTTAGGAACTTATTGCACTTTGCATTTAACTGTTTTGTCAATGTTTTCTATATCTTCTGCACCTGAGATTCTCTCTTCTATCTCTTGTATTCTGTTGGTGATGCTTGCGTTGATGACTCTTGATCTCTTTCCTAGGTTTTCTATCTCCAGGGTTGTCTCACTTTGTGATTTCTTTATTGTTTCTATTTCCAATTTTAGATCCTGAATGGTTTTGTTCAATGCCTTCACCTGTTTGGTTGTGCTTTCCTACAATTCTTTAAGAGATTCCTGTGTTTCCTCTTTAAGGGCTTCTACCTGTTTACCTATATTCTCCTGTATTTGTTGAAGGGAGTTATTTATGTCCTTCTTAACATCCTCTATCATCATCCTGAGATGTGATTTTAAATCCAAACTTTCCTTTTTCCAGTGTGTTGGGATAGCTAGGGCTTGCTGTGGTGGGAGAAGTGGGTTCTGATGATGCCAGGTAACCTTGATTAATGTTGCTTAGGTTCTTGTACTTGCCTTTCAACATCTGGTTATCTCTGGTGTTAGTTGGTCTTGTTGTCTTTGACTGGAGTTTCTCCTTCCTGTGAGCATCTGACCCTGTGATCTTATGTATGTCAGCATTCCTGGTAGAACAGCTTTCCCCTAAAGGAATTTGGGTATGGAGGGCTGTAGGACAGCCTTAGCTCAGGGGCACAGATCAGAAGAAAAAAATTTTAAAACTACTAGAGAAAAAAGCTAAGTAACATATAAGGGCAGAATTATTAGAATTATATCTGACTTCTCAACAGAGACTCTAAAATACTAGACAGATGTCTTGCAGACTCTAAGATATCCAAGATGTCAGTCTAGACTACTTTACCCAGTAAAACTTTCAGTCACCATAGATGGATAAAACAAGATATTCCATGACAAAATCAAATTTACACATTATCTGTCCACAAATATATTATTACAGAAGATAGTAGAAGGAAAACTCCAACTAAGGAGGTCAAGTACACCCAAGAAAACACAGGAAATAATTTTGCACCATTAAGTCCAAAGGAGGGATACACACACACACACACACACACACACACACACACACACACACACATATACACACACACAGAAAGCCACCAACACTAATACAAAAAAAAACAGGAATTAACAATCATTAGTCACTAGTATCTTTTAATATCAATTGACTCAATTCTCCAATAAAACTTAATGTATGCAAAAACAGGATCCATTGTCCTGTCTAGCAGGACTTAGTTTACAGAAGCTACACTGTCAAAGAAAACTGACTTTCACACATCCAGAAGCCAAGTAGAGATCAGAAGTGTATGAGCTTCCTCCTACTCCATGTTGGAATGTCGACTAGACTAGGATGATCTTGGGCAGGTCATCCAGAGGTGAGGTTATGAATACAGAAGTTTGGTCATATCTGCATTACACTTCTCTACTCTAGACCTCCCTAATCTCTGCACAGTATTTCTAGCTCCTCTTCCAAAATGGTTCCTAACTTTGAGGGATGGATCATTTAGATATCCCATTTGTGGATAAGCACTTCAACAATACTTATTCTCTACATTTTATAAGTTGTGAGTTTCTGCATTAATCACCATATATTGTACAAAGAAACTTCTTTGATAGGGTCTGAGAGAAACACTAATCTATAGCATAGAGACCTAAATTTGGAAGGCAGTTTAATATTAAATTGATTTAATAAAATTAATAATAGATTCAACTTGGTATCTGTGGCCTCTTCATGAGTTCTTGGTCAGATTAAAAGCAACAGGTATGTGCTTCCTCCTGTGAAACAGACATTAATTTCAATCTCAAAGTGATTTGTTACCACCATAACATTTGTTCCACTGCTGAATCCAGAAACACGTCTTACCACATCAGTCATTTGCCATTCACAAGTGGTGAAGACTGTCAATAATGTTTTTTTTTCTCTTAGTAGTCAAGTCTAAATAATACCCATGGTACTATGAAAACTGGTCAAAGTAAAGGAAGCTCCTTGTCAGTGCTAACTTGATTTCTCCAAGTCCTGTGACCGAATTGTGTAGTGTCTTTAGCAATAAAAATTGGCATAAATGTCTGATTAGCAAACAAGAACTATAATGTGATGATTTGGATAGGAATGGCCCCATGACACCTGTTTAAATGTTTGTCTATAAAGAATGGCACTATTCTGAGATAAGACCTTGTTTGAAGTAGGTGGAGGAAGAAGTGCATCACTATGAAGGTGGCCTTTGAGGTCTCCTACGCTCAACTTATGCCTACCATGAGACACAGTCATTTTTTATTGCATCTGGATCAAGATGTAGAACTCTCAGCTACCTCTCCATCACCATATCTGCCTGAATATTCATTATGGTGATAATGGATTAAATTCTGAACTGTAAGCTAGTTCCAATTAAATATTTCCTTTTATAAGAACTGCTCTCATCATGGTGTCTCTTCGTACCAATAAAAACCCTAACAAAGAGACTTCCCAATGTGATTTTTTTGATCACAGTTTGAGTTTCAGCAATAGGAACTAGAAGACAGACAAATAACCTGTAATGAAATAGAATCAGCAATTAAAAACCTTCCAACCAAAATAAAATCAGGGTTAAATGGTTTTAGTGCAGAATTCTACCAAACTTCAAAAAGAATTAATGACAATACTCTGAGAATTATCCCACAAAATAGAAACAGAAGAAACATTGCTCAACTATTCTTACAAGGTCACAGATGCACTGATACCTAATCCACCTAATAAAGAGCTAATAAGGAAAGAGAATTACAAAGTAAGTTTGATTGTAAACATAAATGTTAAAATTCTTAAAGCAGAAAGCCTTGCAAAATAAATCCAAGAATACTTTCAAAAGACCATATAAGTTGATCAAGTAGGATTCATCCCAGAGATGCAGGGAAGGTTCAACATATGTTAATCAATCAATTTAATCACCATATAAACAAACTGAAAGTCAAAACTCACATAATCATTTCATTAGATGCAGAAAATAACTTTGTCCAACTCCCACATTCCTTCATGATAAATCTCTTAGAAAGACTATAGGTACAATAAATATTCCCCACCATAATAGCTGTGATTTATAGCAATGGCACAGCCAACATCAACTTAAATAGAATCAAGAACAAGACAGTGTTGTCTACTTACATACTTATTTAATATAATACTTGAAGGCTTGGCTACAGAAATAAAATAACTGAAGAACATCAAGGGGACAAAATTAGAAAGGAAATAAATCAAATTATGTTTATTTGCAAGTGATATGAGTGAATATATAACTGACCCTAAAAATCCCATCAGAAAACTCCTACAGCTGATGAAAGCTTCAGCAAAATAGCTGGCTGCAAAATTATCACAGAACTTTAGTCATTTTCTTCTATACAAATGACAAATGGACTGAGAATAAAATCAGAAAAACCATACCTTTCATAATAGACTCTGCCATATGTATATGTATACATGTATGAGTACATATATGGTTAATACTAACAAGCAATGAAAGACTTGTATAGTAAGGTATTCTGCATGTGACCAAAAGAGAAATGTAAACACCAACCCAGCTACAAACCAAAGATCTACAGTGTTGACCTGCCTGCAAGATGGGCTAGTACAATATTGGGACAAAGCTTGTAGGAATAACCAACCAGTACATTATTGGATTTAAAGCCTACTCCATGAGATAGAACTCATCTACAACACTCTTTGGTTGGCCAAGAACCAGACACTGGATAAGCCAGGGATCTAGGGGAAAACAAAATAATACTCTCCTGCACTAAAATGACTTTTACTGATATTTTTATACTCATATATCAGTATATTACTCCGCCATCATCAGAAAAGCTTCCTTCTGCAGTATATGGGAGCAAATACAGAGACCCATAGCTAGACAATGTACAGGCAGTAAGAAACATTGGAACTCTCAGACCTAAACATCATATCTCTCCATCATATCAATTCCTCAAAACCCTGTAAGTTTTATTGAAGAAGAGACAAAAAGACAGAAAGAGCCAAAGGTTATGAGAACACCATGGGAACAAAGTCTTCTAAAAGTACATATGATCTTACAGAGACTGAGGCAGTATGCATGGGGTCTGCTATGGGTCTAAGCCAGATGAGGGTATTAGCACTCAGAAGAGAAGTAGACTCAAGCTCCATCCCTAACTCAGAAGCTATCTCCAACTGATAACCTCTCATAAGTGAAAATTTTGTTTTTTCCAGGGAGTCTTAGGGATACAAACTATTCTTTAGGGAAGAACCCATACCTAGCAATACATAACCAGCACAAAATGAAGTTTTCAAGATTGTTTGTCTCAGAATACTTTGCAGGGCTTCTCCTTTTTTATTTTTCAATCCTTACAGGTCTTATGTTTATATATTAAGAATTCTGGTTTTGTGTTTTTATGAAATTTCAGTCTGTGAGAATTTGTGTTCAATTGAATATGTGTTTGATTCTTGAGCTTTTTTGGCTCTTTTTTCTGTTATGTCTAATTCTGACTTTTTTGTTTTACCTTACTTCGTTTCATTATTACTATTATATTTCAGATACCTGATTTTATTCTGCTGAGAGAGAAAGGGTTTCTATTTGTGGGTGGAGAAGAGGAAAGAATCTGGAAGATTCAAAGATGTTGGGGGATGAGAGACATAATTAGAACAGACTGTATGAAAAATCTGTTTTTTATTAAAATTTTCATAATAAAAGTGATACTGTGTATATAAGTAGGGCTTTTTGTTTAAAAAAAATCCATGGTTCTCATAATGTAAAGCTACATGATGAACTTAGAACTTATTCCTGGGAGGAAACACAAGCAATTATGTTTTATTGGAATTTATGTTCAACTAGTGAATATGGTTAAAATACTTCAGGAAAGAAGACAGTCAATAATTATATAACTTTAAATAGCTTCTAATTTTAATGGTCCTTGAAATAGTGAAATATCCTTAAATATGTGAAGAAGTATATCATGGTCAAAATTTTTAGATAAAGATGTTCAAAACACAATTTTAATTTAGAATAACAACTTAAAGATATTTATAAACTTGCAATATGTTTTCCAGAAATGAAGAATTTAAGTTAGTGACTCCTTATGTGGCCATGACTGGATGGATTTCTTTGTATTCCTCTTCTTTATCTCTGTCCAGGCCCTGTGAACTCAACTGCTATCAATAAGCAGTTATAAACTCTAAGCAATAGCTTTCTCAGGATACATACTGCATTAGTATTGGCTCATATTTTCATTTATCTTAACAATGAAGAACTTTTTACTAGTGCTTTAGTCGATTAGGTGAGTAGCTAACTTCTTTGCTTAAAAGAGCAATGGTTTGAAAATTGAATATTTCTTCTATCCTTTTGTTTGAGAACAAACAAGTTCCACGCAATGTATTGACTGTATGGGCTTCTGCTACCCCAGAACTTTTTAAACACACCTGTATTCACAGGACTGAAATGTTCTTTAAAGGCAGAGATGTGACATTTTTTATTTTTTGTCAGGAAAGTTTTATGCTTCTATTTTTATTGGATATTTTATTTATTTACATTTCAAATGTTATCCCCTTTCATGGTTTCCCCTCCAGGAACCCCCTATCCCTTTTTCCCTTTCCCTGCTTCTATGAGGATTCTCCTCCACCCACCCAACTACCCATTCCTGCCTCCCCACCCTGGCATTCCCCTACATTGGGGCATTGAATCCCAGAACCATGGGCCTCTCCTCCCATTGATGCCCAACAAGGCAATCCTCTGCTACATATGCTGCTGGAGCCATGGGTCACTCCATGTGTACACTTTGGTGGTTTAGTCCTTGGGAGCTCTAGGGTGTCGGGATGGTTGATATTGTTGTTCTTCTTATGGGTTGCAAACCCCTTCAGCTCCTTCACTCCTTTCTCTAACTCCTCTATTAGGTACCCCGTGCTCAGTCCAATGGTTGACTCTGGAAAACCATCTGTATTTGTCAGGCTGTAGCAGAGCCTCTCAGGAGACAGTTATATCAGGCTTTTGTCAGTAAGCACTCCTTGGCATACAAAATAGTGTCTGGGTTTGGTGACTGTATATGGGATGGATTCCCAGGTGGGGCAGTCTCTGGATGACCTTTCCTTCAGTCTCTGCTCCACACTTTGTCTCCATATTTTCTCTGAGGAGTATTTTGTCGCCCCTTCTAAGAAGGACTGAAGCATCCACACTTTGGTCTTCCTTCTTCTTGAGCTTCATGTGGTCTTCGAATTGTATCTTGGGTAATCTGGGCCTTTGGGCTAATATCCACTTATCAGTGAGTATATGCCATGTGTGTTCTTTTTTTACTAGGCTACCTCATTCAGGATGATATGTTTAAATTCCATCCATTTGTCTAAGAATTTCACGAATGCATTGCTTTTAATAGCTGAGTAGTGTTCCATTGTGTAAATGTACATTTTCTGTATCCATTCCTCTGTTAAAGGACATTTGGGTTATTTCTAGCTTCTAATAGCATTTTCAACAAATGATGCTCATTCAGTTGGAGGTCAGCATGTAGAAGAATGTAAATCAATCCATTCTTATCTCCTTGTAAAAAAACTCAATCCAAGTGAATCAAGGACCTCCACTTAAGACCAGATACACTGAAACTAATAGAAGAGAAAGTGGGGAAGAGTCTTGAACATAAGGGCACAGCGGAAATTTTTCTGAACAGAACACCAATGTTATCTATGTATATGCATATATATTCCTAAATAGATAAATATAAGTACTTTGGGGGCCTGGAAATCTGCTGGAATCCTGTCCCTGGGCCATCATCTAACACTCTTTTGCTACTTCCACTACCTTGCTTCCATTCCCTAATTGACTCCGGACATATTACAATGAGGGCATTCCTTTCCCTTTACAATGAAGGAATTTCCTTCCCTTTACAATGAGGGCACTCCTTTCCAGACCTTTCACAATGAGAACATTCCTTTCTGGACCTTTTTACAATGGGGACATTCTTTTGACACCAATTTGTTATTTCCTAGCACCACCAGTTTGGCCTGTATACCTGAGCAAATACCATTTGCAGTTTTCATCTTTAAAAGCCCTCCATTTCCCAAGAATAAACGAGGCTTAAACAGGATTTTTGTCTTGCCTCCTTCCTTTGTGTCTTCTGATCCCAAAATTTGTCATTGTACCTCCCTTCCTTCAAGAACCCTGTTGTTTAAGTCCTGCAGGTCTGGGCAGCTGGCGCCCAAAGTGAGGCTCCAGTATAAAGGGACTAGTGAAGATCACTGCAGTGTTTTTGGTTGGCCAACGAATTTTGGTATGGAACCTGTTACTTCAACTAGGGATCCTAGTAAGTTTACAGTGATCATTGGGACAGACATTGAATAGCCATGAATTATTTGTGGAAAGTTTGAAAAAGGCTATAAAGGCGGGAGGGATAAACGTTAAAATACATAATTTGCTTTCTTTTTTTGTTTGTTTGTTTGTTTGTTTTTGTTTTTGTTAAACAGGTTTGCCCATGGTTTCCTCTTGAAACCATTGCTCTTAAAAGATGGGTAGCAGTCGAGCATGGTGGCACATGCCTTTAATCCCAGCACTTGGGAGGCAGAGGCAGGCGGATTTCTGAGTTCAAGGCCAGCCTGGTCTACAGAGTGAGTTCCAGGACAGCCAGGGCTACACAGAGAAATTCTGTCTCAAAAAAAAAAAAGAAAAAAAAAAGAAAAAAAAAGAAAAAAAAAAAGAAAAAGAAAAAAAAGAAAAAAGGAAAGAAAGGAAAGGAAAGGAAAGGAAAGGAAAGGAAAGGAAAGGAAAGGAAAGGAAAGAAAAGAAAAGAAAAGAAAAGAAAAGAAAAGAAAAGAAAAGAAAAGAAAAGAAAAGAAAAGAAAAGAAAAGAAAAGAAAAGAGAAAAGAAAGAAAGAAAAACAGATGGGTAGCGCTTTCCAAGATTATTACAGAGAGTTGGGCCAGCGATGAATAAACCTTGTAGAAGGACAAGGTAAAGGTAAAATGTGTTTTGTGTACATGTTTAGAGCTATGCTAAAATCTAGAGACCCTTACTAGTTTACACCTGAGACATAAGAGAATGGATTTAAGAAAAGCAGTCCTCTCTGACTATCTGGGGATGCTTTGGCAAAAAGAGAAGGAAAATGAACATAAGCTGTTTCAGAGCTCTCTTAGGGACAGGAGGAGGTTGGGAGACATCCTGCCTCCTCTGGCTCCTGCTGGAGGAATGCTTGGTTCTGGGTCTCTTAGGTAGGATTTCTGGGTCCCTTTAGGACATCTAGTTTTCTTCTCCCTGTGTCTATTGTCTGTCCTTGGTGCACCAATCCATCCATGTCCATCCAAACTGACTTTTATGTTAAAATCTTTGTTTTCATTTTGTGGTTTGATTGATGATTGTTGTTCTGTGTATCTTGTTCAAAAAAAAAAAAGTTAAAACTTTATCTGCTGGTTGTCCAGCCCTTGATTTAGTTTTAACTTATTAAAAAAAAAAAAAAAAGAGGAGAAAAAGAAAAAATAAATTAAAAACAGTCTCAATTGGTCTTTGGAGCCCTGCACCTGTATTTAGGAGTCTAGCATTGCTGGAGAAGCTCTGCTAGGAGCTGATTGTCTGTAAAATCCGCTCTTAAAGAGGCCAGCAGCTTCTATGGTAATGGAACTGATGTCTGTTTCTCCTAGAATAATCTCTGTGCTTGTGATTATTGGGTTCAGCAGATGACAAGGTGCTCCTCTCTTTAAATTACAGCTAGAAAAATTAAGAATTTTGTCTGGTTTAAATAGTAAATGTATTCAGCCAGTTCATTTTTGTTTCTGACTGGTTTTAAAAGTATAAATATGTCCTGCATGTTTTGGTTATAGATTATTGGCTTATAAATTATTGGGTATGATTAAAATTTTGTAACATTGGTAACAGAAAGTTGCCTTAAAATTGGTAACTCAGGGTTGGAATAATTCAGGACTACAACATGTGGCATGAGCCAACCCAAGGAAACAGGTCTCTAAAGATAGGCCTAAATTGGGTAACATTCTATGTAATTCTTATTCCTATAAACCAGACTTATAAACGATAAGATTTAGGGCAGTGTCTCTTTGAAGTATTATAGGCTGCACAGTCTTGTTTTCGTGTACAGGAATGGGCAGTCAAACTTTGTAGCATGGAGGTGATTCACTTGGTGTTTCTGGATAGACTGGATTGTTAGCTGTTGAGTTTTGCTTTCCAAAGTTCTGGCATGCTCTGTACCACCATCTCAGAATGACCCAGGCTCACTAACTGCAGTTCAAAAGTAGGGAGACACTTAAAATGTGAAAGTAATGCCGTAGATGTTGGTTTGAAAGAGAATAGATTATTTACACTGTTAAAATTGGGTTTTGCTTCCCAAAATTGTGGTTGTGCTCTGGTGTTACAAGAGAAACTTAAAAATTGTAGTTAAACTTAAAAATTGTAGTTAAACTGCCAATGTTCCACTGGCTGCAGTTTGCAGTTCAATCATGGGCTCATAATTTTTAGATTGAAAAGGTCAGCTCAGGAACTTTGGGAAGATCATAAAACACTTGCCCCTCTGGAAGGAAGAGGCTAATTAACATTCCTCAGACCACAGGGTGAAAACCGACCTGTGTGTGAGACACATTTCACAGGATGGACCATTGCCTGCCTTCAGACAAGGGAACTCCTTGGCACCTCATTCCCTAAAGAGATGGTCGCTAGAGTATTAAAGTTAAACACAGCTGTGGTCAGTATGGGCCTGCTGCCCTTTTTTACACAATCTTTATTGGATATAGTGGTAGAAAAAGGCAACTAGTAGAAATTGGACCCTCATACAATCAGGATCTGGATAGGGCTACTGCCTTGCAAGGGACTAAAGTACAAACAATGCTTTCACAGCGTTGAGGTGATAAGAAATGTTTTAAGTATGGGGCATAAATCTCTTTAGGAAAGACTGTCCAAAAATTAGAGGCATAGATAGATAGTAGAATCTCTCCCCTGGAATTTGTCCTTACTGTGGGAGAGATAGTCCTAAAGCCAAGCCTTAGACAATAGGCTCAGATTAAGAAATATTTACATTTAAGTTAATGCAAAACTCAGAGCAGCCTCTGTGAAGCTTGTGTGAATTCCTTTTGTTTTGCAAACCCTGCTTAGGGAAGTTTTTGAGACCTCACCTCTCCTTGCCTCCAGGGAATTATTTTTAAGACAAAACAACCTTATTACAGGATACTGCAGGATACTGAAGGAGCATGTGAGCTTCCAGATTGATTGGTGATTCATGCTGATGCTGGTACAAAGAATGATGCTGACCTGTGAGCTTGCTGAGTGCCCTGACAACAGTGACTGGGAAGCTGTTTTGGACATATGTTCCTGACCCACCTTTGCTTGCCTATATCCCAGATTGGACAAGCTGCCTTGCTTCATGCTTTTAGCCCTTGTGAGACAGAGAACATGTAAACTGTAAAAAAACTGCCTTCAAAAACTTGATCAAAAAGAGAAGTTATAATGACTCATCTCTCTCCTTTAATGTGATCAGTTATTCAACTCAATCATAGACTGGTATATAAATCAATCCAATATTGGAGAAAGGCTGGTTCTGGACATTTTTAGAGACATTTGAAAGTTAGCTGCAGTTTCTATATGTTAGCAATAGATAAAATTGGGACAGGATCTGGATATCAATCAAACATTAGTGCATGTGGTAAGGCTCCAAATATGTTATTGATTGGTCCTGTTAAAAATTACTTTTTCTTCCATAGAATTTAATGTTGTATTTAAGTTGCATTGGTTGTACTCTTTCCAATTGTGTTAATGTATTGAAACCTGGCATGTCTGTTTTGGTGGTTTATCAGTCAGCTTTGTTTTATTGCCTGTGAGTATTATAGGACCTTGGTATTCTGAAAGAAGATTACAGGTACTGGAAGAGGAGATGTCAGGAACCCCATGTGGAGTGCCTAGACTGGAATTCTGCCCTACCTTCTCCCCTTTGACCCAGTGCTTGGCTTACTAATTCTACTATAGCTCGGACCTTTTCTTTTCAATAAAATTATGGCCTTCATTAAGGGATAAATAGATGCAATTAAGGCCCAACCCTTGCAGATTCATTACCACCGGCTGGCAATGTCAGATCTGGGAGATGGTTTTGATGACATTCTTACAAACAGGCCTTAAAATAACCCAGCTCATGCTTGGCCCTTCACCTTTTCAGTGTGATGGACTGGCTAGCCAGTGACAGTCAACTGAGAGGAGGAAGCTGCCCTTAATATGAATGGCAACCTAAGACAGGGAAGCCCAATAAGTGGATGGGGTATGCCCCCACCCCCCCCCCCCCATGACAGGTAAGTCCATTCTGGACATAGCTGTCTTTGTAACCTCTCTGACCTAAGACAGGCTACAGTCACCTTGGAATCTATAGGGCCAAGCTGATTTAGACATTGCCATCTTAAGTATGCTTTGTTTCTGTCTAAAAAGGGGGGACCTGTTGGGTCCCAGAAAGCCCCTGGAATCCTGTCCCTGGGCCATCATCTAACACTCTTTTGTTTCTTCCACTATCTTGCTTCCATTCCTCAATAGACTTGGGACATTGAGGGAATTTCCTTCTCTTTACAATGAGGGCATTCCTTTCCAGACCTTTCACAATGAGGACATTCCTTTCCAGACCTTTTTACAATGGGGACATTCCTTTGACATCAATGTGTTACTGAGCTCCACCAGTTTGACCTGTGTATCTGAGAAAATACCGTTTGCAGTTTTCATCTTTAAAAGCCCTCCATTTCCCAAGAATAAACAAGGCTTGAACAGGATTTTTGTCTTGCCTCCTTCCTTTGTGTCTTCTGATCCCAAAAATTGTCATTGTAGCTCCCTTCCTTCAAGAACCCTGTTGTTTAAGTCCTGCTGGTCAGGGCAAAGCATAGTCTGAATATTGTGTATATGTTTTCAGGTCTGATCCAATGGATAAATCTATAAAATAACTCCCACCTCTAAGGCATAACAGTCATTGCAGAAAATGGAGTGAAGGGGCCAGATGGCCATGGAGTTTGCCATGAGAATGTTTCTTCCAGTAACAACAGGAATATCACCCATAAATTCTCACCAACATGACTACCTAAGCATGGGTTGGCCAACGAAAACTACAATAGGCATGTCAAATACATAGGGAAAGATCACATGGCCTTCTGGCACATAAAGAACCACAGACATTTAAAGAATGGTGATGGTCATCTTTAAAAATTTGATTCAGTCTGAAAGCCAAAGAATTGCTTCCTTGTTATTTTCAGTGATTTAATTTTGTTACATGGATGGAAACCTTGTATTTCATTCAAAAAACTATTGAATGAGTTTTATTGAACATCCTAATGGAGTATTTTATCTTGAGATTACCCCTAAGGTAAACTTGAATATGACTCCCAGAAGCATATATGCATTTTGGTGATCAATATTTTAACAAGATTTCAACATAATGGATAATTTCAGTCTATAACTCTGAGAAGCTATTACTCTTTGTTATTAACTAGAAAATAAAATGAACAAATATAAAACTTGCCTTAGGGTGTATTGCTGTGAAGAAACACCATGACTAAGATAATTCTTACAAAGGAAAACATTTATTTGGGGCTGGCTTGTATTTTCAGAGCTTTATTCTATTATTATCATGATGAGAAGGATGCCAGAATTCAGGTAGACATGGTGCTGGAGGCTTAGGTAGTTCTACATGTTGATCTGCAGGCACCAAGCAAAAGACTCTATTCCATACAGAACTTGAGCATATGTGAAATCTCAAAACCCACACCCATAGTGACACATTTCTTCCAACGTGCCCATATCTACTTCAAGAAGGCCACACCTCTTAATTGTGCAACTCATAAGGACCAAGAAAGCAAACACATGACGCTATGGGGGCCATACATATTTAAACCACCACAGAAGTTGAAGATTTTTTTAAAGTATGTAGCTATTTATTTGCAAAATGTACATAATTGGAAAAGAAAATTGACATATAGAAAGTATAGAACAAGTCTAAAGTTATTGATATTAAGTGTGAAATGACCCGAAAGGAGGTTTTTTCATATTATTTTGTTTTAGTATATCTGACAAACATTTTATTATAATTATCAAAAAACACTGAAATTTGAAAGATTAATATAATTTTGTCAAAAGTAGGTAAAAATATTGTTAATAGAAAAGGCAGATCTGTGCACCTTCCCTGCAAGAGGAGAGCTTGCCTGCAGAGAGTGATCTAACCACTGAAACTCAGGAGAGAGCTAGTCTCCCAAGTCTGCTGATAGAGGCTAACAGAATCACAGGAGGAACAAGCTCTAATCAGAGACAACTAAAACAACTAAATCCAGAGATTACCAGATGGTGAAAAGCAAACGTTAAGAATCTTACTAACAGAAACCAAGACTACTCACCATCATCAGAACCCAGCACTGCGACCTAAGCCAGAACTGGGCACCCCAACACACCTGAAAAGCTAGACCCAGACTTAAAAGCATATCTCAAAATGATGGTGGAGGACACCAAGAAGGACTTTAATAAATAACTTAAAGTAATACAGGAGAACACTGCTAAAGAGTTACAAGTCCTTAAAGAAAAACAGGAAAACACAACCAAACAGGTAAAAGTCCTTAAAGAAAAACAGGAAAACACATCCAAACAGGTGATGGAAATGAACAAAACCATGCTACACCTAAAAGGGAAGTAGACACAATAAAGAAAACACAAAGTGAGGCAACACTGAAGATAGAAACCCTAGGAAAGAAATCTGAAACCATAGATGAAAGCATCAGCAACAGAATATAAGAGATGGAAGAGAGAATCTCAGGTGCAGAAGATTCCATAGAGAACATCAGCACAACAATCAAAGAAACTACAAAATGCAAAAAGATCCTACCACAAAACATCCAGGAAATCCAGGACACAATGAGAAGACCAAACCTATGGATAAAGGGGGTGGTGAAAATGAAGATTTTCAACATAAAGGACCAGCAAATATCTTCAACAAAATTGTAGATGAAAACTTCCCAAACCTAAAGAAAGAGATGACCATAAACATACAAGAAGCCTACAAAACTCCAAATAGAATGGACCAGAAAAGAAATTCCTCCCAACACATAATAATCAGAACAACAAATGCACTAAATAAAGAGAGAATATTAAAAGCAGTAAGGGAAAGGGTAACGTAACATATAAAGGAAGGCCAATCAGAATTACACCAGATTTTTCACCAGAGACTAACAAAACCAGAAGATGGGGGACAGATGTTATACAGGCACTAAGAGAATACAAATGCCACCCCAGGCTACTATACCCACCAAACTTTCAATTACCATAGATGGAGAAACCAAAGTATTCCACAACAAAACCAAATTCACACATTATCTCTCCACGAATCCAGCCCTTCAAAGGATAACAGAAAAAACCAATAGAAGGACTGAAACGACGCCCTAGAAAAAGCAAGAAAGTAATCCTTCAACAAACCTAAAAGAAGAGAGCCACAGAACAAAATGCCAACTCTAACAGCAAAAATAATAGGAAGCAACAATTACTTTTCTTTAATATCTCTTAATATCAATGGACTCAGTTCCCCAATAAAAAGACAGAGAATAACAGAATGGCTACACAAACAGGACCCAACATTTTGCTGCTTAGAGGAAACCCATCTCAGGGAAAAGGACAGACACTACCTCAGAATGAAAGGCTGGAAAACAATTTTCCAAGCAAATGGTCTAAAGAAACAAGCTGGAGTAGCCATTCTAATGTCTAATAAAATTGACTTCCAACCCAAAGTGATCAAAAAGACAAGGAGGGCTCTTCCGGCCGGACCAGCACCAGGGTAGCTAGAGCGCTGGGTCAGCTGACACCCGCCAGCTACCCACGACCCCCGCCACAGGATTTTGAGACTGCTGGTGAGTGGAACACAGCTTCTGCTCCAGTCCAATCACGCGGGACCTGAGACTGCTTTGGTTGGGGAGGCGGAAATCCGGCCTGAGTAGGGCCACAAGCCTCTTCCAGTCAGAACAGCACCTGGGTAGCTAGGGCGCAGGGTCGGCTGACACTCGCCAGCTACCCACAACACCCACCACAGGATCTTAAGACTTCTGGTGAGTGGAACACAGCTTCTGCTCCAATCCAATTGCGCACAGGACCTGAGACTGCATTAGTTAGAGAAGCAGAAAACCGGCCTGAGTAGGACCGCGGGCCTCTTCCGGCCAGACCAGCACCGGTGTAGCTAGAGCACAGGGTCAGCTGACACCCGCCAGCTGCCCACGACCCCCGCCACAGGATTTTGAGACTGCTGGTGAGTGGAACACAGCTTCTGCTCCAATCTTTAAACAGTGACAACAACAACAACTAACCCCAGAGATTACCAGATGGCGAAAGGTAAATGTAATAATCTTACTAACAGAAACCAAGACCACTCACCATCATCAGAACCCAGCACTCCCACTTTGCCCAGTCCAGGGCACCCCAACACACCGGAAAAGCTACATTGGATCTAAAAGCATATCTCATGATGATGGTAGAGGACTTCAAGAAGGACTTTAATAACACACTTAAAGAAATACAAAGGAACACTGGTAAACAGGTAGAAGACAGTAAAGAGGAAGCACAAAAATCCCTTAAAGAATTGCAGGAGAACACTGCTAAAGAGTTACAAATCCTTAAGGAAAAACAGGATAACATAATCAAACAGGTAGAAGAACTTACAGAAAAACAGGAAAACACATCCAAACAGATGATGGAAATGAACAAAACCATACTAGACCTAAAAAGGGAAGTAGACACAATAAAGAAAACCCAAAATGAGGCAACACTGGAGATAGAAACCCTAGGAAAGAAATCTGGAACCATAGATACGAGCATCAGCAACAGAATACAAGAGATGGAAGAGAGAATCTCAGGTGCAGAAGATTCCATAGAGAACATCGGCACAACAATCAAGGAAAATGTAAAATGCAAAAAGATCCTAACTGAAAACATCCAAGAAATACAGGACACAATGAGAAGACCAAACCTACGGATAATAGGAGTGGATGAGAATGAAGATTTTCAACTCAAAGGACCAGCAAACATCTTCAACAAAATTATAGAAGAAAACTTCCCAAATCTAAAGAAAGAGATGCCCATGAACATACAAGAAGCCTACAGAACTCCAAATAGACTGGACCAGAAGAGATATACCTCCCGACACATAATAATCAGAACAACAAATGCTCTAAATAAAGATAGAATACTAAAAGCAGTAAGAGAAAAAGGTCAAGTAACATATAAAGGCAAGCCAATCAGAATTACACCAGATTTTTCACCAGAGACTATGAAAGCCAGAAGATCCTGGACGGATGTTATACAGACACTAAAAGAACACAAACTCCAGCCCAGGCTACTATACCCAGCCAAACTCTCAATTAACATAGATGGAGAAACCAAAGTATTCCACGACAAAAACAAATTCACACATTATCTCTCCACGAATCCAGCCCTTCAAAGGATAATAACAGAAAAAAACCAATACAAGGACAGGAACCACGCCCTAGAAACAACAAGAAGGTAATCCCTCAACACACCTAAAAGAAGACAGCCACAAGAACAGAATGCCAACTTTAACAACAAAAATAACAGGAAACAACTATTACTTTTCCTTAATATCTCTTAATATCAATGGACTCAACTCCCCGATAAAAAGACATAGACTAACAAACTGGCTACACAAACAAGACCCAACATTTTGCTGCTTACAGGAAACTCATCTCAGAGAAAAAGATAGACACTACCTCAGAATGAAAGGCTGGAAAACAATTTTCCAAGCAAATGGTATGAAGAAACAAGCTGGAGTAGCCATTCTAATATCTGATAAGATTGACTTCCAACCCAAAGTCATTAAAAAAGACAGGGAGGGACACTTCATACTCATCAAAGGTAAAATCCTCCAAGAGGATCTATCAATCCTGAATATCTATGCTCCAAATACAAAGGCAGCCACATTCATTAAAGAAACTTTGGTAAATCTCAAAGCACACATTGCACCTCATACAATAATAGTGGGAGACTTCAACACACCACTTTCACCAATGGACAGATCATGGAAACAGAAACTAAACAGGGACACAGTGAAACTAAGAGAAATTATGAATCAAATGGATCTGGCAGATATCTACAGAACATTCTATCCTAAAACAAAAGGATATACCTTCTTCTCAGCACCTCATGGTACTTTCTCCAAAATTGACCACATACTTGGTCACAAAACAGGCCTCAACAGATACAAAAATATTGAAATTGTCCCATGCATCCTATCAGATCACCATGGACTAAGGCTGATCTTCAATAACAAAATAAATAATAGAAAGCCAACCTTCACGTGGAAACTGAACAACACTCTTCTCAATGATAACTTGGTCAAGTAAGAAATAAAGAAAGAAATTAAGGACTTTTTAGAGTTCAATGAAAATGAAGCCACAACATACCCAAACTTATGGGATGCAATGAAAGCATTTCTAAGAGGAAAACTCATAGCTCTGAGTGCCTCCAAAAGGAAACTAGAGAGAGCATACATTAGCAGCTTGACAACATACCTAAAAGCACTAGAACAAAAGGAAGCAAATTCACCCAAGAGGAGTAGACTGCAGGAAATAATCAAACTCAGGGGTGAAATCAACCAAGTGGAAACAAGAAGAACTATTCAAAGAATCAACCAATCAAGGAGCTGGCTCTTTGAGAAAATCAACAAGATAGATAAACCCTTAGCCAGACTCACTAGAGGGCACAGGGAAAGCATCCTAATTAACAAAATCAGAAATGAAAAAGGAGACATAACAAAAGATCCTGAAGACATCTAAAACACCAACAGATCCTTCTACCAAAGGCTACCTTCTATCCTTCAACAAAACTGGAGAACCTGGATGAAATGGAGAAGTTCCTAGACAGATACCAGGTACCAAAGTTGAATCAAGATCAGGTTAATGATCTAAACAGCCCTATATCCCCCAAAGAAATAGAAGCAGTCATTAATAGTCTCCCAACTAAAAAAAAGGCCAGGACCAGATGGGTTTAGTGCAGAGTTCTATCAGACCTTCAAAGAAGATCTCATCCCAGTTCTTCACAAACTATTCCACAAAATAGAAACAGAAGGTACTCTACCCAACTCATTCTATGAAGCCACAATTACTCTGATACCTAAACCACAAAAAGACCCAACGAGGATAGAAAACTTCAGACCAATATCCCTTATAAATATTGATGCAAAAATCCTCAATAAAGTTCTTGCTAACCGAATCCAAGAACACATCAAAACAATCATCCATCCTGACCAAGTAGGTTTCATCACAGGGATGCAGGGATGGTTCAATATACGGAAATCCATCAACGTAATCCAGTATATAAACAAACTCAAAGACAAAAACCACATGGTCATCTCGTTAGATGCGGAAAAAGCATTTGACAAGATCCAACACCCATTCATGATAAAAGTCTTGGAAAGATCAGGAATTCAAGGCACATACCTAAACATGATAAAAGCAATCTACAGCATACCAGTAGCCAACATCAAAGTAAATGGTGAGAAGCTTGAAGCAATCCCTCTAAAATCAGGGACTAGACAAGGCTGTCCACTTTCTCCATACCTATTCAACATTGTACTTGAAGTCCTAGCCAGAGCAATTCGACAACAAAAGGAGATCAAAGGGATACAAATTGGAAAAGATGAAGTCAAAATATCACTCTTTGCAGATGATATGATAGTATATATAAGGGACCCTAAAAATTCCACCAGAGAACTCCTAAGCCTGATAAACAGCTTCGGTGAAGTAGCTGGATATAAAATTAACTCAAACAAATCAATGGCCTTTCTCTACACAAAGAATAAACAGGCTGAGAAAGAAATTAGGGAAACAACACCCTTCTCAATAGTCACAAATAATATAAAATATCTTGGCGTGACTCTAACTAAGGAAGTTAAAGATCTGTATAATAAAAACTTCAAGTCTCTGAAGAAAGAAATTATAGAAGATCTCAGAAGATGGAAAGATCTCCCATGCTCATGGATTGGCAGGATCAACATTGTAAAAATGGCTATCTTGCCAAAAGCAATCTACAGATTCAATGCAATCCCCATCAAAATTCCAAATCAATTCTTCAACGAATTAGAAAGTGCAATCTGCAAATTCATCTGGAATAACAAAAAACCTAGGATAGCAAAAACTCTTCTCAAGGATAAAAGAACCTCTGGTGGAATCACCATGCCGGACCTAAAGCTCTACTACAGAGCAATTGTGATAAAAACTGCATGGTACTGGTATAGTGACAGACAAATAGACCAATGGAATAGAATTGAAGACCCAGAAATGAACCCACACACCTATGGTCACTTGATCTTCGACAAGGGAGCTAAAAACATCCAGTGGAAGAAAGACAGCATTTTCAACAAATGGTGCTGGCACAACTGGTTGTTAACATGTAGAAGAATGCGAATCGATCCATTCCTATCTCCTTGTACTAAGGTCAAGTCTAAGTGGATCAAGGAACTTCACATAAAACCAGAGACACTGAAACTTATAGAGGAGAAAGTGGGGAAAAGCCTTGAAGATATGGGCATAGGGGAAAAATTCCTGAATAGAACAGTAATGGCTTGTGCTGTAAGATCGAGAATTGACAAGTGGGACCTCATGAAACTACAAAGCTTCTGCAAGGCTAAAGACACCATCAATAAGACAAAAAAACCACCAACAGATTGGGAAAGGATCTTCACCTATCCTAAATCAGATAAGGGACTAATATCCAATATATATAAAGAACTCAAGAAGGTGGACTCCAGAAAGTCAAATAACCCCATTAAAAAATGGGGCTCAGAACTGAACAAAGAATTCTCACCTGAGGAATACCGAATGGCAGAGAAGCACCTGAAAAAATGTTCAACATCCTTAATCATCAGGGAAATGCAAATCAAAACAACCCTGAGATTCCACCTCACACCAGTCAGAATGGCTAAGATCAAAAATTCAGGTGACAGCAGATGCTGGCGAGGATGTGGAGAAAGAGGAACACTCCTCCATTGTTGGTGGGATTGCAAGCTTGTACAACCACTCTGGAAATCAGTCTGGCGGTTCCTCAGAAAATTGGACATAGTACTACCGGAGGATCCAGCAATACCTCTCCTGGGCATATATCCAGAAGATGTCCCAACCGGTAAAAAGGACACATGCTCCACTATGTTCATAGCAGCCCTATTTATAATAGCCAGAAGGTGGAAAGAACCCAGATGTCCCTCAACAGAGGAATGGATACAGAAATTATGGTACATTTACACAATGGAGTACTACTCAGCTATTAAAAAGAATGAATTTATGAAATTCCTAGCCAAATGGATGGACCTGGAGGGCATCATCTTGAGTGAAGTAACACAATCACAAAAGAACTCACACAATATGTATTCACTGATAAGTGGATATTAGCCCAAAACTTAGGATACCCAAGATATGAGATACAATTTGCTAAAGGCATGAAACTCAAGAAGAATGAAGACCAAAGTGTGGACACTGTGCCCCTTCTTAGAATTGGGAACAAAACACCCAGGGAAGGAGTTACAGAGACAAAGTTCGTAGCTGTGATGAAAGGATGGACCATTTAGAGACTGCCGTATCCAGGGATCCATCCCATAAGCAGCTTCTAAACGCTGACACCATTGCATACACTAGCAAGATTTTGCTGAAAGGACCCAAATATAGCTGTCTCTTGTGAGACGATGCCGGGGCCTAGCAAACACAGGAGTGGATGTTCACAGTCAGGTATTGGATGTATCACAGGGCTCCCAATGGAGAAGCTAGAGAAACTACCCAAGGAGCTAAAGGGATCTGCAACCCTATTGTTGGAACAACATGATGTACTAACCAGAACCCCGGAGCTCTTGTCTCTAGCTGCATATGTATCGAAAGATGACCTAGTCGGCCATCAATGGAAAGAGAGGCCCATTGGACTTGCAAACTTTATATGCCCCAATATAGGGGAATGCCAGGGCCAAAAGAATGGGAATGGGTGGGTAGGGAAGTGGGGGGCGCTATGGGGGACTTTTGGGATAGCATTGGAAATGTAATTGAGGAAAATATGTAATAAAAAAAAAAACAGAGACACTGAAACTTATAGAGGAGAAAGTGGGGAAAAGCCTTGAAGATATGGGCAAAGGGGAAAAATTCTTGAATAGAACAGTAATGTCTTGCTGTAAGATCGAGAATTGACAAGTGGGACCTCATGAAACTTCAAAGCTTCTGCAAGGCTAAAGACACCATAAATAAGACAAAAAAACCACCAACAGATTGGGAAAGGATCTTCACCTATCCTAAATCAGATAAGGGACTAATATCCAATATATATAAAGAACTCAAGAAGGTGGACTCCAGAAAGTCAAATAACCCCATTAAAAAATGGGGCTCAGAACTGAACAAAGAATTCTCACCTGAGGAATACCGAATGGCAGAGAAACACCTGAAAAAATGTTCAACATCCTTAATCATCAGGGAAATGCAAATCAAAACAACCCTGAGATTCCACCTCACACCAGTCAGAATGGCTAAGATCAAAAATTCAGGTGACAGCAGATGCTGGCGAGGATGTGGAGAAAGAGGAACACTCCTCCATTGTTGGTGGGATTGCAAGCTTGTACAACCACTCTGGAAATCAGTCTGGCGGTTCCTCAGAAAATTGGACATAGTACTACCGGAGGATCCAGCAATACCTCTCCTGGGCATATATCCAGAAGATGTCCCAACCGGTAAAAAGGACACATGCTCCACTATGTTCATAGCAGCCCTATTTATAATAGCCAGAAGCTGGAAAGAACCCAGATGTCCCTCAACAGAGGAATGGATACAGAAATTATGGTACATTTACACAATGGAGTACTACTCAGCTATTAAAAAGAAAGAATTTATGAAATTCCTAGCCAAATAATGGACCTGGAGGGCATCATCTTGAGTGAAGTAACACAATCACAAAAGAACTCACACAATATGTATTCACTGATAAGTGGATATTAGCCCAAAACTTAGGATACCCAAGATATAAGATACAATTTGCTAAACGCATGAAACTCAAGAAGAATGAAGACCAAAGTGTGGACACTGTGCCCCTTCTTAGAATTTGGAACAAAACACCCAGGGAAGGAGTTACAGAGACAAAGTTCGTAGCTGTGATGAAAGGATGGACCATTTAGAGACTGCCGTATCCAGGGATCCATCCCATAAGCAGCTTCTAAACGCTGACACCATTGCATACACTAGCAAGATTTTGCTGAAAGGACCCAAATATAGCTGTCTCTTGTGAGACGATGCCGGGGCCTAGCAAACACAGGAGTGGATGTTCACAGTCAGCTATTGGATGTATCACAGGGCTGCCAATGGAGAAGCTAGAGAAAGTACCCAAGGAGCTAAAGGGATCTGCAACCCTATTATTGGAACAACACGATGTACTAACCAGAACCCCGGAGCTCTTGTCTCTAGCTGCATATGTATGGAAAGATGGCCTAGTCGGCCATCACTGGAAAGAGAGGCCCATTGGACTTGCAAACTTTATATGCCCCAATATAGGGGAATGCCAGGGCCAAAAGAATGGGAATGGGTGGGTAGGGAAGTGGGAGGCGCTATGGGGGACTTTTGGGATAGCATTGGAAATGTAACTGAGGAAAATATGTAATAAAAATATTAAAAATTAAAAAAAAAAGACAAGGAGGGACACTTCATACTCATCAAAGGTAAAATCTTCCAAGAGGAACTCTCAATTCTGAAAATCTATGCTCCAAATACAAGGGCAGCCACCTTCATTAAAGAAACTTAGTAAAGCTCAAAGCACACCTTGCACCTTACACAATAATAGTGGGAGATTCAACACACCACTTTCATCAAAGGACAGATCATGGATATAGAAACTAAACAAGGACACAGTGAAACTAATAGAAGTGATGAAATAAATGGACTTAAAAGAATCTACAGAACATTATATCCTAAAACAAAAGGATATACCTTCTTCTTACCACCTCACAGGACCTTCTCCAAAACTGACCATATAATTGGTCACAAAACAGGCCTCAACAAATACAAACATATTGAAATTGTCCCATGCATCCTATGAAACCACCATGGACTACGGCTGATTTTCAATAACAACATAACTAATGGAAAGCCAATATTCACGTGCAAAATGAACAACACTCTTCTCAATGATACCTTGGTCAAGGAAGGAATAAAGAAAGAAATTACAGACTTTAGAGTTTAATGAAAATGAAGCCACAACATACCCAAACTAATGGGACACTATGAAAGCATTTCTAAGAGGGAAACTCATAGCTCTGAGTGCCTCCAAAAAGAATCTAGAGAGAGCACACACTAGCAGCTTGACAACACATCTAAAAGCTCTAGAACGAAAGTAAGCAAATTCACCCAAGAGGAGTAGACTGCAGGAAATAATCAAACTCAGGGGTGAAATTAATCCCGAGTGGAAACAAGAACTATTCAAAGAACCAACCAAATGAGGAGCTGGTTCTTTGAGAAAATCAGCAAGATAGATAAAGCCTTACTCAGACTCACTAGAGGGCACAGGGACAACATCCTAATTAACAAAATCAGAAATGAAAAGGGAGACATACCAAAAGATCCTGAAGAAATCCAAAACACCATCAGATATTTCTACAAAAGGCTATACTCAACAAAACTGGCAAACATGGATGAAATGGGCAAATTTCTAGACAGATACCAGGTAACAAAGATAAACCAGGATCAGGTTAACAATCTAAACAGTCATATAACCCCTAAAGAAATAGAAGTAGTCATTAATAGTCTCCTAACCCAAAAAAAGCCCAGGACATGATGGGTTTAGTGCAGATTTCTATCGGACCTTCAAAGAACATCTAATTCAAGTTATACACAAAATAGAAGCAGAAAGTACTCTACCCAATTCATTCTATGAAGCCACAATTACTCTGATACCTAAACCACAGAAAGACCCAACAAAGATAGAGAACTTCAGACGAATTTCCCTTATGAATATCTATGCAAAAAATACTCAATAAAATTTTTGCTAACTGAATCCAAGAACACATCAAAACAATCATCCATCTTGACAAAGTACGTTTCATTCCAGGGTTGCACGGATGGTTCAATATACAGAAATCCAACAACTTAATCCATTATATAAACAAACTAAAAGACAAAAACCACATGATCATCTCTTTAGATGCAGAGAAATCATTTGACAAAATCCAACACCCATTCATGATAAAAAGTCTTGGAAAGATCAGGAATTCAAGGCCCATAGCAAAACATGATAAAAGTAATCTACAGCAAACCAGTAGCCAACATCAAAGTAAATGGTGAGAAGCTGGAAGCAATCCCACTAAAATCAGGGAATAGACAAGGCTGTCCAATCTCACCCTACCTATTCAACATTGTACTTGAAGTCCTAGCCAGAGCCATTCAACAACAAAAGGAGATCAAGGGGATACAAATTGGAAAGGAAGGAGTCAAAATATCACTTTTTGCAGATGATATGATAGTATGAATAAGTGACGGTAAAAATTCCACCAGAGAACACGTAGGCCTGATAAACAGCTTCAGTGAAGTAGCTGGATATAAAATTAACTAAAACAAGTCAATGGCCTTTCTCTACACAAATGATAAACAGACTGAGGAAGAAATTAGGGAAACAACACCCTTCTCAATAGTCACATACAATACAAAATACCTTGCATGACTCTAACTAAGGAAGTAAAAGATCTGTATGATAAAAACTTCAAGTCTCTGAAGAAAGAAATTAAAGATCTCAGAAGATGAAAAGATCTCCTATGCTCATGGATTGACAGGATCAATATAGTAAAATTGACTATCTTGCCAAAAGCAATCTACAGATTCAATGCAATCCCCATCAAAATTCCAACTCAATTTTTCAACGAATTAGAAAGAGCAATCTGCAAATTCATCTGGAATAACAAAAACCTAGGATAGCAAAAACTCTTCTCAAGGATAAAAGAACCTCTGGTGGAAGCACCATGCCTGACCTAATTCTGCACTAGAGAGCAAGTGTGATAAAAACTGAATGGTACTGGTATAGCAACAGAAAAGTAGACCAATGGAATAGAATTGAATACCCAGAAATGAACCCACACACCTATGGTTACTTGATCTTTCACAAGGGAAACATCCAGTGGAAAAAAGACAGCATTTTCAACAAATGGAGCTGGCACAACTTGCAGTTATCATGTGGAAGAATGCGAATTGATCCTTTCTTATCTCCTTGTACTAAGGTCAAGTCTAAGTGGATTAAGGAACTCTACATAAAACAAGAAACAGTGAAACTTATAGAGAAGAACGTGGGGAAAGCCTCGAAGATATGGGCATAGGGGAAAAATTCCTGAATAGAACAGCAATGGCTTGTGCTTTAAGATTGAGATTCGACAAATGGGCCCTCATAAAATTGCAAAGCTTCTGTAAGGCAAAAGACACCGTCAATAAGACAAAAACGCCACCAACAGATTGGGAAAGGATCTTTACCTATCCTAAATCAGATAGGGGACTAATATCCGATATATATAAAGAACTCAAGAAGGTGGACTCCAGAAAATCAAATAACCCCATTAAAAAATTGGGCTCAGAGCTAAACAAAGAATTCTCACCTGAGAAATACCGAATGCCTGAGAAGCATCTGAAAAAATGTTCAACATCCTTAATCATCAAGGAAATGCAAAACAAAACAACCCTGAGATTCCAACTCACACAAGTCAGAATGGCTAAGGTCACAAATTCAGGTGACAGCAGATGCTGGTGAGGATGTGGAGAAAGAGGAACGCTCCTCCATTGTTGGTGGGATTGCAAGCTTGTACAACCACTCTGGAAATCAGTCTGGCGGTTCCTCAGAAAACTGGACATAGTACTACGGGAGGATCCTGCAATACCTCTCCTGGGATATATCCAGAAGATGTTCCAACTGCTAAAAACGACACATGCTCCACTATGTTCATAGAAGCCTTATTTATAATAGCCAGAAGTTGGAAAGAACCCAGATGCCCCTCAACAGAGGAATGGATACAGAAAATGTGGTACATTTACACAATGGAGTACTACTCAACTATTAAAAAGAATGAATTTATGATATTCCTAGGAAAATGGATGTACCTGGATGGCATCATCCTGAGTTAGGTAACCCAATCACAAAAGTAGTCACATGATATATACTCACTGATAAGTGGATATTAGCCCAGAAAATTAGAATACCCAAGATATGAGATACAATTCACAAAACACATGAAACTCAAGAAGAACGAAGACCAAAGTATGGACACTTTGCCCCTTCTTAGAATTGGGAACAAAACACTCATGGAAAGAGTTACAGAGCAAAGTTTGGAGCTTAGACAAAAGGATGTACCATCTAGAAACTGCCATACCTGTGGGTCCATCCCATAATCAGCCTCCAAACGCTGACATCATTGCATACACTAGCAAGATTTTGCTGAAAGTACCTTGATATAGCTCTCTTGTGAGACTATGCATGGGCCTAGCAAAAACAGAGGTGGATGCTCACAGTCAGCTATTGGATGGATCATAGGGCTCCCAATGTAAGAGCTAGAGAAAGTACTCAAGGATCTAAAGGGGTCTACATCCTATAGGTGGAACAACAATATGAACTAACCAGTACCCCCCGGAGCTCGTGTCTCTAGCTGCATATGTATCAGAAGATGGCCTAGTTGGCCACCAGTGGAAAGAGAGGCCCATTGGTCTTGCAAACTTTATATGTGATCCTAAGACCTCTGGTGAGTGGAACACATTGTCTGCTCCAATCCAATCATGCTGGACCTGAGACTGCACTAACTAGGGAAGCAGATAACCCGGCCTGTTCAGGGACACAAGCCCTTCTGGTCCACTAGGGCACTGGGGTGCCTTGCCCACGGAGTCTCCAGACACCCCCAAGGACCCACACAGGATCCCCCATGGGATCCTAAGACCTCTGGTGAGTGGAACACAGCGTCTGCTCCAATCCAATCGCATGGGACCTGAGACTGCATTAACTAGGGAAGCAGATAACCCGGCCTGATGAGGGGCACAAGTCCCTTCTGGTCCACTCCAGCACTGGGGTTCCGTGCACGCATAGTTTCCAGACATCCCCAAGGTCCTCACAGGACCTTCCACGGGATCTTGAGAGCTCTGGTGAGTGGAACACAACTTCTGCCAGGAGGCAGGTTCAAACACCAGATATCTGGGCACCTTCCCTGCAAGAAGAGAGCTTGCCTGCAGAGAATACTCTGACCACTAAAACTAAGGGTAGAGCTAGTCTCCCAGGTCTGCTGATAGAGGCTAACATAGTCACTTGAGGAACGAGCTCTAACCAGAGACAACTATAACAACTAACTTCAGAGATTACCAGATGTCGAAAGGCAAACTTAAAAATACTGCTAACAGAAATGAAGACCACTCACCATCATCAGAATGCAGAACTCCCACCCCACCTAGTCCTGGGCACCCCAACACACCCGAGAAGCTAGACCCGATTTAAAAGCATATCTCATGATGATGGTAGAGGACATCAAGAAGGACTTTAATAACTCACTTAAAGAAATACAGGAGAACACAGCTAAACAGGTAGAAGACCTTAAAGAGGAAACACAAAAAACCTTAAAGAATTGCAATCAAACACAACCAAACAGGTGATGGAATTGAATAAAACCATCCAAGACCTAAAAAGGGAAGTAGACACAATAAAGAAAACCCAAAGTGAGGCAATGCTGGAGATGGAAACCCTAGGAAAGAAATCTGGAACCATAGATGCTCACAACAGAATACCAGAGATGGAAGAGAGAATCTCAGGTGCAGAAGATTCCATAGAGAACATCGGCACAACAATCAAAGAAAATACAAAATGCAAAAAGATCCTACCACAAAACATCCAGGAAATCCAGGACACAATGATAAGACCAAACCTGCGGATAATAGGAGTAGATGAAAATGAAGATTTTCAACTTAAAGGGCCAGCAAATATCTTCAACAAAATTATAGAAGAAAACTTCCCAAACCTAAAGAAAGAGATGCCCATGAACATACAAGAAGCCTACAGAACTCCAAATAGACTGGACCAGAAAAGAAATTCCTCCCGACACATAATAATCAGAACAACAAATGCACTAAATAAAGATAGAATATTAAAAGCAGTAAGGGAAAACGGTCAAGTAATATATAAAGGCAGGCCCATCAGAATTACACCAGACTTCACCAGAGACTATGAAAGCCAGAAGAGCCTGGACAGATGTTATACAGACACTAAGAGAAGACAAATGCCAGCCCAGGCTACTATATCCAGCCAAACTCTCAATTACCATAGATGGAGAAACCAAAGTATTCCACAACAAAACCAAATTCACACATTATCTTTCCACAAATCCAGCCCTTCAAAGGATAATAACAGAAAAAAACCAATACAAGGATGGAAATCATGCCCTAGAAAAAGCAAGAAAGTAATCATTCAACAAACCAAAAAGAAGACAGCCACAAAAACAGAATGCCAACTCTAAAAACAAAAATAATAGGAAGCAACAATTACTTTTCCGTAGTATGTCTTAATATCAATGGACTCAATTTCCCAATAAAAAGACATAGACTAACAGACTGACTACACAAACAGAACCCAACATTCTACTGCTTACAGGAAACCCATCTCATGGAAAAACACAGACACTACCTCAGAGTGAAAGGCTGGAAAACAATTATCCAAGCAAATGGTCTGAAGAAACAAGCTAGAGAACGATTCTAATATCGAATAAAATCGACTTCCCGCCCAAAGTTATCAAAAAAGACAAGGAGGGACACTTCATACTCATCAAAGGTAAAATCTTCCAAGAGGAACTCTCAATTCTGAAAATCTATGCTCCAAATACAAGGGCAGCCACCTTCATTAAAGAAACTTTAGTAAAGCCCAAAGCACACCTTGCACCTCACACAATAATAGTGGGAGACTTCAACACACCACTTTCATCAATGGACACATCCTGGAAATAGAAACAAAACAGGGACACAGTGAAACTAATAGAAGTGATGAAACAGATGGACTTAACAGATATCTACAGAACATTTTATCCTAAAACAAAAGGATATACCTTCTTCTCAGTACCTCACGGGACCTTCTCCAAAACTGACCATATAATTGGTCACAAAACAGGCCTCAACAAATACAAACATATTGAAATTGTCCCATGCATCCTATCAGACCAACATGGACTAAGGCTGATCTTCAATAAGTACATAAATATTATTTATAATATATAATAAATAATTTCCACTATTTTCTTAATGGAAAGCGAACATTCACGTGGAAACTGAACAACACTCTTCTTAATGATACCTTGTTCAAAAAGGAATAAAGAAAGAAATTAAAGACTTTTTAGAGTTTAATGAAAAAAAAGCCACAACATACCCAAACCTATGGGACACAATGAAAGCATTTCTAAGAGGGAAACTCATAGGACTGAGTGCTTCCAAAAAGAAACTAGAGAGAGCACACACTAGCAGCTTGACAACATATCTAAATGCTCTAGAAAAAAAAGAAGAAAATTCACCCAAGAGGAGTAGAGGACAGGAAATAATCAAACTCAGGGGTGAAATCAACCAAGTAGAATCAAGAACTATTCAAAGAATTAACCAAACTGGGAGTTGGTTCTTTGAGAAAATCAACAAGATAGAAAAACCCTTAGCTAGACTCATTAAAGGGCACAGGGACTTACTTCATCCTAATTAACAAAATCAGAAATGAAAGGGGAGACATAACAACAGATCCTGAAGAAATCCAAAACACCATCAGATTCTTCTACAAAAGGCTATACTCAACAAAACTGGAAAACCTGGAGGAATGGACAAATTTCTAGACAGATACCAGGTACCAAAGTTACATCAGGATCAAGTTAACGATCTAAACAGTCCCATAATCCCTTAATTAAATAGAAGCAGTCATTAATAATCTCCCAGCCAAAAAAAGCCCAGGACCAGATGGGTTTGGTGCAAAGTTCTATCAGACCTTCAAAGAAGATCTAATTCAAGTTCTGCACAAACTATTCAACAAAATAGAAGTAGAAGGTACTCTACCCAAATCATTCTATGAACCCACAATTACTCTGATGCCTAAACCACAGAAAGATCCAGCAAAGATAGAGAACTTCAGACCAATTTCGCTTATGAACATCGATGAAAAAATACTCAATAAAATTCTCGCTAACAATCCAAGAACACATCAAAGCAATCATCCATCCTGATCAAGTAGGTTTTATTCCAGGGATGCAGGGATGGTTTAATATAAGGAAGTCCATCAACGTAATCCATTATATAAACAAACTCAAAGACAAAAACCACATGATCATCTCCTTAGATGCAGAGAAAGCATTTGACAAAATCCAACACCCATTCATGATAAAAGTCTTGGAAAGATCAGGAATTCAAGGCCCATACCTAAACATGATAAAAGCAATCTACAGCAAACCAGTAGCCAACATCAAAGTAAATGGTGAGAAGCTGGAAGAAATCCCACTAAAATCAGGGACTAGACAAGGCTGCCCACTTTCTCCATACCTCTTCAACATAGTACTTGAAGCCCTAGCCAGAGCAATTCGACAACAAAAGGAGATCAAGGGGATACAAATTGGAAAAGATGAAAGCAAAATATCACTTTTTGCAGATGATATGATAGTATATAAGAGTGACCCGAAAATTTCCACCAGAGAACTCCTAAACCTGATAAACAGCTTCAGTGAAGTAGCTGGATATAAAATTAACTAAAACAAGTCAATGGCCTTTCTCTACACAAAGAATAAACAGGCTGAGAAAGAAATTAGGGAAACAACACCTTTCTCAATAGTCACAAATAATATAAAATATCTTGGCATGACTCTAACAAAGGAAGTGAAAGATCTGTATGATAAAAACTTCAAGTCTCTGAAGAAAGAAATTAAAGAAGATCTCAGAAGATAGAAAAATCTCCCATGCTCATGGATTGGCAGGATAAACATTGTAAAAATGGCTATCTTGCCAAAAGCAATCTACAGATTCAATGCAATCCCCATCAAAATTCCAAATCAATTCTTCAACGAATTAGAAAGAGCAATCTGCAAATTCATCTGGAATAACAAAAAACCTAGGATAGCAAAAACTCTTCTCAAGGATAAAAGAACCTCTGGTGGAATCACCATGCTTGACCTAAAGCTTTACTACAGAGCAATTGTGATAAAAACTGCATGGTACGGTATAGTGACAGACAAGTAGACCAATGAAATAGAATTGAAGACCCAGAAATTAACCCACACAGCTATGGTCACTTGATCTTCGACAATGGAGCTAAAACCATCCACTGGAATAAAGACAGCATTTTCAACAAATGGATCTGGCACAACTGGTGGTTATCATGTAGAAGAATGCGAATTGATCCATTCCTATCTCCTTGTACTAAGGTCAAGTCTAAGTGCATTAAGGAAATCAACATAAAACCAGAGACACTGAAACTTATAGAGCAGAAAGTGGGGGAAAGCCTCGATGAGATGGGCACAGGGGAAAAATTCCTGAAAAGAAATGCAATGGCTTGTGCTGTAAGATCAATAATTGACAAACTGGACCTCTTGAAACTGCAAAGCTTCTGCAAGGCAAAAGACACTGTCAATAAAACAAAAAGGCCACCAACAGTTTGGGAAATGATCTTTACCTATCCTAAATCAGATAGGGGACTAATATCCAATATATATAAAGAACTCAAGAAGGTGGACTCCAGAAAATCAAGTAACCCCATTAAAAAAATTGGGCTCAGAGCTAAACAAAGAATTCTCACCTGAGGAATACCAAATGGCTGAGAAGCATCTGAAAAAATGTTCAACATCTTTAATCATCAGGGAAATGCAAATCAAAACAACCCTGAGATTCCACCTCACACCAGTCAGAATGGCTAAGAACAAATATTCAGGTGACAGCAGATGCTGGTGAGGATGTGGAGAAAGAGGAACGCTCCTCCATTGTTGGTGGGATTGCAAGCTTGTACAACCACTCTGGAAATCAGTCTGGCGGTTCCTCAGACAATTGGACATAGTACTACTGGAGGATCCAGCAATACCTCTCCTGGGCATATATCCAGAAGATTTCCCATCCGGTAAGAAGGACACATGCTCCACTATGTTCATAGCAGCCTTATTTATAATAGCCAGAAGCTGTAAAGAACCCAGATGCCCCTCAACAGAGGAATGGATACAGAAAATGTGGTACATTTACACAATGGAGTACTACTCAGCTATTAAAATGAATGAATTTATGAAATTCCTAGGCAAATGGTTGGACCTGGAGAGCATCATCCTAAGTGAGGTAACACAATCACAAAAGAACTCAAATGATATTTACTCACTGATAAGTGGATATTAACCCAGAAACTTAAAATACCCAAGATATAAGAAACAATTTGTAAAACACATGTAAGTGAAGAAGAATGAAGACCAAAGTGTGGACACTTTGCCCCTTCTTAGAATTCGAAACAATCACCCATGGAAGGAGTTACAAAGACAAAGTTTGAGCTGAGACAAAAGGATGGACCATCTAGAGACTGCCATATCCAGGGATCCATCCCACAATTAGCCTCCAAACCATGATACCATTGCATACACTAGCAAGCATTTGCTGAAAGGACCCTGATATAGCTGTGTCTTGTGAGACTATGCATGGACCTAGCAAACATATAAGTGGATGCTCACAGTCAGCTTTTGAATGGATCACAGGGCCCCCAATGGAGGAGCTAGAGAAAGTATCCAAGGAGCTAAAGAGATCTGCAACCCTGTAGGTGCAACAACATTATGAACTAACCAGTACCCCGGAGCTCTTGACTCTAGCTGCATATGTATCAAAAGATGGCCTAGTAGGCCATCACTGGAAAGAGAGGCCCTTTGGACATGCAAACTTTATATGCCCCAATACAGGAGAATGCCAAGGCCAAATTGTGGGAATGGGTGGGTATGGGAGTGGGGGGAGTATATGGGGGACTTTTGGGATAGCATTGGAATTGTAATTGAGGAAAATATGTAATAAAAAATATTAAAAAAAAAAAACTTTATATGCCTCAGCACAGTGGAATGCCAAGGCCAAGAAGTGGGAGTGGGTGGGTAGGGAAATGGGGAAGTGGGGGTATGGGGGAACTTTTTGGATAGCATTGGAAATGTAAATGAAGAAAATACATAATTAATATAAAAAAATTAAAAATCACTCAAAAAGAAAAAAAAAAAAGAAAAGGCAAGTGTATACATAAAAATCTTCAAAAATAAAAGGATGGAAACCAAGAATAGGAGCATAAAAAGTGTCCTAACACATAGTTTAATTATTTAGCTCATGAAATTAGCATAGCAAGTAAACCTTGAACAGTAAAATACAAAGGTTATATATAATTCTTGGTATAGAGTAATTAACACAGAAGGAGAAAAATATTTTGTCATAACAGCTACAAGAATAGGATATGGGAAGGTTTTAAAATGTAAACAAATTGCAGATATTAAAGTACATGAGAAATCATTTCCAGTACAAGTTTTCTGAAAAACTTAAATGGATCTAATATGGAAACATTTGAAAATTACATACAGGTGAATATTTCATTCTTAAAGGAAAAATGTTTTCCCCAAAATTTGAAAGATAAGAAAGATCAATGCATTTTAGAAAAGACACTACAGTTCACACAGCATTGTGACTGCTGGGCAAAGTATAAACACAACCTATATCTATATAACCCTTTTTGATGTAAAATTCCTTTTCCTCAAATATATTACATATAATTTTTAAAAATATGTGTCAACAACTTCACTTCTGAAATAGATTATGCCCAAGTACAATGAGTACCTTTGTTGTTTTCCAATTCTCCTTGCCTTTGTAATGAAAATTCTGTGTGTGGCTGTGGTGACAAATACCATTTATTTTCAGAAAGAAATATGTTTTTCTCTTATAGTTTTCAAATAGTTGATCAGGGAAATATTTTTTCCCTTAAAAAATACGGAAGCTGCCCTAGGCAGCCTGCTATCCCAGGGGGACCTCTAATCTCCCACTGTCTCTCTTCCACCTCCATCAGACTCAGAACTATAGATTCAAGCTGCTCTTCCTAACACATCTTTTCTGCTCTCTGAGCCCTCTAGGCCAAGCCAAGCTGCCCTGAGCAGCTGGCTATCCCAACAGGACCCCCATTTTCCTGCCACCTCTATAACTTCATCAGACCTGAGGCTCCTGATTTATAGAGAACTGCAGGTCAGGACCCATAAACCCCAAGGATATCCATCAGAGGACTGTCACACCAGGATCATACAGGTGCATCATCCTCCCAATAGCTACTACAACTAGAATATTCAGGGACCAAAACTATCCGGATAGATAAAAGCACTCAAAAGAACACAATAAGAGCCAGGGCAATATGACACTTCCTAAGCACAGATACCCAACTACAGCATGCACTGGACATCCTAACACAAAAGAATAACAAGAAAATGACCTTAAGTCCAATCTTATAAAGATGATAGAGACCTTTAAAAAGGAAATAAATAAATTCCTTAAAGAAATACAGAAAAATATAATCAAACAGATACAAGTCTTTAAAGAGGAAACAAATAAATCCCTTAAAGAAAATACAGGAAAATAGAATTAGGCAGGTGAAAGAAAGAAAGAAAACTGTGCAAGACCTGAAAGTGGGAATAGAAGCAATAAAGAAAACTGAAACTGGAGAAGTCCTGAAGATGGAAAATCTAGGGAGAAGAACAGGAAAAACAATTGCAAGCATCGCCAACAGAATACATGAGATAGAAGAAAGAATGGCAGGCATAGATTATACAACAGAAGAAATTTATACATAGATCAAAGAAAGGTTAAATATAAAAAAAATTCCTGACACAAAACATCTAGGAAATCTGGGATATCATGAAAGATCTAACCTGGGGATAATAGGAATAGAAAATGGTGAAGAGTCCCAGCTTCAAAGCCCAGAAAATAGTCTCAAAAAAGCATAGAAAGAAACTTTCCTAACCTAAAGAAAGATGCCTATAAACATCCAAGACGCTTATAGAATATCAATTAGTCTAGAGCAGAAAAGAAAATCCTCTTGCTACATAATGATTAAAACACTAAATCTACAGAACAAAGAAAAATATTAAAAGCATCAAGGGGAAAAGGCTGGGTAACATACAAAAACAGACCTATCAGAATTACCACTGACTTCTCAACAGAGTCTAAGAGCTAGAGAGCCTGGACATATATTTTGCAACTTCTAATAAACCATAGGTGCCTACCTAGTCAAATATACCCATCAAAACTCTCAGTCACCATAGATAGAGAAAACAAGATATTTCAAAATATCTAAATTCAAACAATACTTATCCACAAATCCAGCCCACAGAAAACACTAGAAAGAAAACTCCAACCCAAGAAGGATAACTACTTCCAGGAAAACAGAAAATAAGTAATTCCTTACCAACAAAAAACAAGTGAAACACACACACATGCACAACCAACATCAAAATAACAGGAAATAATAATCACTTGTCATTAATAACTCTCAACTTCAACTAACCCTAATAAAAAGACACAGGCTAACAGAATGGATGTGAAAATAGGATCCAACATTCAGCTACATACAAGAAACATACCTCAGCCATAATGATAGATATTACCTCAGAGTAAAGGACTGGAAAAAAGTTTTCTGAGCAAACAGACCCAAGAAGCCAGCTGGAGTAGCCATTCTAGTATCTAATAAAATTGACTTTCAACCAAAATTAATCAAAAAAAAAAAAAAAAGAGAGAGAGAGAGAGAAAGTCACTTTATACTCATCAAAAGGAAAAGCTACCAAGAAGATACCTCATTTGTGAATATCTATGCCCCAAACACATTTGTGAAAGAAACATTGCAAAATCATTTTTACAAATTTTTATTGGTTATTTTATTTATTTACATTTCAAATATTATCTCCCTTCCCAGTTTCCCCTCAGCAAACCCTCTATCCAATCCTTCCTGCCCCTGCTTCTTTCTAGGTGCTCCTCCGTGCACTCCTGCTTCACCACCATAGAATTTCTGTGTGCTGGGGCATTGAGCCTCCACAGGACCAAAGGCTCCCCTTTCATTGATACCAGATAAGGCAATCTTCTGCTACATATACAACTGGATAAATGGGTCCCTACATGTGTACACTTTGGTTGGCCATGTAATCCTGGAGCTCTGGGGGATGGGAGTTTGTTGATATTGTTCTTGCCAAAAATGCTCCAACATATAACAAGGACACATGCTCCACTGTGTTCACAGAAGCCTTATTTATAATAGCTAGAAGCTGGAAACAACCCAGATATCGCTCAACACAGGAATGGATACAGAAAATGTGGTATGTTTACATAATGGATACTACTCAGAAAGTAAAAACAATGACTTCATGAAATTTGCAGGCAAAATGATAGAACTAGAAAATATCATCCTGAGTGAGTTAACATAGTCAAAAAAGAACACACATGGTATGTACTCACTGATAAGTGGATATTAGCCAAAAATCTCAGAATACCCATGATAAAACTCACAGATCATAAGGCCACAGTGTGGATGCTTCACTCCTACTTAGAAGGAGAAAGAAAATAATTGTGGGAAGGAGGGACCTAAGAAGGAGCGAGAAGGAATAAGGAAAAAAAGGGGCGGGATCAGATGTGGGAGAAGATGGGGGAAGCATTGCTAAATCTTAAAGCATGAATCAAATACCATACATTAGTAGTGGGAGAATTCAACCCCCCACTCTCAACCAATTGATAGAAAATCCAGACAAAAACTAAACAGTAATGATGATACTAGCAGACATTATTAACCAAATGGATCTAACAGACATCTATCAAATATTTCACCCAAACACAAGAGAATATAACTTTTTCCCAGCATGTTATGGATCCTTCTCCAAAATTGACCATATAGTTGGTCACAAAGCAAGCCTAAACAGATACAAGAAAATAAAATAATACTGTGTATCTTATCAAACTACCATGGGCTAAAGCTGGACTTCAACCAAAACAGAAATATTGGAAAGCATATACACTCATGGAAATTGAACAACTCATTACTCAATAATAACTTGATCAGGGGAGAAATAAAGAAGGAAATTAAAGATGTTCTATAATTCAATGAAAATGAAGCCAAGACATACCCACATTCATGGGACACAATGAAAGTAGGACTATGAGGAAATCTCATAACACAAAGTGCCTACATAAATAAATTAGAAAGTTCTCCTATCATAAATTTAAAAGTATACCTGAAAGTTCTACGAAAAGAGAAAGAGAGAGAGGAGCAAGCATACCAATGTGAAGTAGAAGGCAGAAAATAATAAAAATCAGTGCTGAAGTCAATCAGTTAGTGAAAAGGAAACAATGTAAAGAAACAATGAAACCAAGAGTTTGTTCTTTGAGAAAATTAAGATAGACAAACCCTTAGCCAAACTAACCAAGAGACAAAGAGACAGTATCCAAATAAATAAAATCAGTAATGAAAAGGGAAACATAATAATTGACATTGAGGAAATTCGTAGAGTCATTAGGCATTACTTCAAGAGCATGTACTCCACTTAACTGGAAAATTTAAATGAAATGAATGATTTTCTAAACAGATACCATTTATCAAAGTTAAATCAAGTTAAGGTAAACAGCCCTATCACCCCCTAAAGAATTTGAAACTGTAATTAAAACTCTCCCAACCAAAAAAAATCCCAGGGCCAAATAATTTTAGTGGAGAATTCTACCAGACTTTCAAAGAAGAGATAATGCCAACACTTCTCAAACTATTCCACAAAACAGAAACAGAAGGAACACTGCCAAACTCATTGTATGAGGCCACAGTCATCCTAACTCAGCAAAGAAAGAGAATGCTCCAACATTCCACAAAGACACTTGGTCAACTATGCTCACAGCAGCTTTATTCATAATAGCCAAAAACTGTAAACAACCCTGGTGTCGCTCAACTGAAGAATGGGTAAAGAAAGTGTGGTACATCTATACACTGGAATACTATTCAGTTATTAAAAAACAAAAACACCATGAATTTTTGCAGAGAAATGGATGGGACTCGAGAATATCAAGTTAGTAAGGTAACCTGGAGCCAAAGGTACATGCATGGTAGGTATATACTCAGTTAGTAAGTAGATATTAGCCATAAAATGGTACTCCACAGACCCAAAGAAGCTAAACAAGAGGACTTAAGTGAGGAAGCTTGAATCTCACTTAGAAGGGGGAATAAAATAATAATAAAAGGCAGATGGACAGAGGAAACTGGGAGGGAGGGGAAGTGGGGAGTGAAATGTAGGTACAAGGTGGGGAACAGGAGAGATGGCTAGATGGCCATGAAAATGAATAAAAATCTGCAACTGATGGGGGTGAGAAGGTGTTGGGCATCTCCAGGACAAGACAGAGACCTAGGATAATGGAGGTGTCCAATAGAGGGAATGGCCTTAGTTGAGATTCACTACATTGGGGATGTAGAACCAGAAGAGAGCACTTCCTATAACCAGTCAGGAACCCGAGTGGAGTGATAGAAATAACAAACAAACCCACAAAATTTTCAACCCCAAATTTTTTTTTTAATTTTTAATATTTTTATTCCATATTTTCCTCAATTACATTTCCAATGTTATCCCAAAAGTCCCCCATAGCGCCCCCCACTTCCCTACCCACCCATTCCCATTCTTTTGGCCCTGGCATTCCCCTATATTGGGGCATATAAAGTTTGCAAGTCCAATGGGCCTCTCTTTCCATTGATGGCCGACTAGGCCATCTTTCGATACATATGCACCTAGAGACAAGAGCTCCGGGGTTCTGGTTAGTACATCATGTTGTTCCAACAATAGGGTTGCAGATCCCTTTAGCTCCTTGGGTACTTTCTCTAGCTTCTCCATTGGGAGCCCTATGATACATCCAATAGCTGACTGTGAACATCCACTCCTGTGTTTGCTAGGCCCCGGCATCGTCTCACAAGAGACAGCTATATTTGGGTCCTTTAGCAATATCTTGCTAGTGTATGCAATGGTGTCAGCGTTTAGAAGCTGCTTATGGGATGGATCCCTGGATACGGCAGTCTCTAAATGGTCCATCCTTTCATCACAGCTACGAACTTTGTCTCTGTAACTCCTTCCCTGGGTGTTTTGTTCCCAATTCTAAGAAGGGGCACAGTGTCCACACTTTGGTCTTCATTCTTCTTGAGTTTCATGCCTTTAGCAAATTGTATCTCATATCTTGGGTATCCTAAGTTTTGGGCTAATATCCACTTATCAGTGAATACATATTGTGTGAGTTCTTTTGTGATTGTGTTACTTCACTCAAGATGATGCCCTCCAGGTCCATCCATTTGGCTAGGAATTTCATAAATTCATTCTTTTTAATAGCTGAGTAGTACTCCATTGTGTAAATGTACCATAATTTCTGTATCCATTCCTCTGTTGAGGGACATCTGGGTTCTTTCCACCTTCTGGCTATTATAAATAGGGCTGCTATGAACATAGTGGAGCATGTGTCCTTTTTACAGGTTGGGACATCTTCTGGATATATGCCCAGGAGAGGTATTGCTGGATCCTCCGGTAGTACTATGTCCAATTTTCTGAGGAACCGCCAGACTGATTTCCAGAGTGGTTGTACAAGCTTGCAATCCCACCAACAATGGAGAAGTGTTCCTCTTTCTCCACATCCTCGCCAGCATCTGCTGTCACCTGAATTTTTGATCTTAGCCATTCTGACTGGTGTGAGGTGGAATCTCAGGGTTGTTTTGATTTGCATTTCCCTGATGATTAAGGATGTTGAACCTTTTTTCAGGTGCTTCTCTGCCATTCGGTATTCCTCAGGTGAGAATTCTTTGTTCAGTTCTGAGCCCCATTTTTTAATGGGGTTATTTGACTTTCTGGAGTCCACCTTCTTGAGTTCTTTATATATATTGGATATTAGTCCCTTATCTGATTTAGGATAGGTGAAGATCCTTTCCCAATCTGTTGGTGGTTTTTTTGTCTTATTGATGGTGTCTTTAGCCTTGCAGAAGCTTTGTAGTTTCATGAGGTCCCACTTGTCAATTCTCGATCTTACAGCACAAGCCATTACTGTTCTATTCAGGAATTTTTCCCCTGTGTCCATATCTTCAAGGCTTTTTCCCACTTTCTCCTCTATAAGTTTCAGTGTCTCTGGTTTTATGTGTAGTTCCTTGATCCACTTAGACTTGACCTTAGTACAAGGAGATAGGAATGGATCGATTCGCATTCTTCTACATGTTAACAACCAGTTGTGCCAGCACCATTTGTTGAAAATGCTGTCTTTCTTCCACTGGATGTTTTTAGCTCCCTTGTCGAAGATCAAGTGACCATAGGTGTGTGGGTTCATTTCTGGGTCTTCAATTCTATTCCATTGGTCTATTTGTCTGTCACTATACCAGTACCATGCAGTTTTTATCACAATTGCTCTGTAGTAAAGCTTTAGGTCCGGCATGGTGATTCCACCAGAGGTTCTTTTATCCTTGAGAAGAGTTTTTGCTATCCTAGGTTTTTTGTTATTCCAGATGAATTTGCAGATTGCACTTTCTAATTCGTTGAAGAATTGAGTTGGAATTTTGATGGGGATTGCATTGAATCTGTAGATTGCTTTTGGCAAGATAGCCATTTTACAATGTTGATCCTGCCAATCCATGAGCATGGGAGATCTTTCCATCTTCTGAGATCTTCTATAATTTCTTTCTTCAGAGACTTGAAGTTTTTATTATACAGATCTTTCACTTCCTTAGTTAGAGTCACGCCAAGATATTTTATATTATTTGTGACTATTGAGAAGGGTGTTGTTTCCCTAATTTCTTTCTCAGCCTGTTTATTCTTTGTGTAGAGAAAGGCCATTGATTTGTTTGAGTTAATTTTATATCCAGCTACTTCACCGAAGCTGTTTATCAGGCTTAGGAGTTCTCTGGTGGAATTTTTAGGGTCACTTATATATACTATCATATCATCTGCAAAAAGTGATATTTTGACTTCATCTTTTCCAATTTGTATCCCTTTGATCTCCTTTTGTTGTCGAATTGCTCTGGCTAGGACTTCAAGTACAATGTTGAATAGGTATGGAGAAAGTGGACAGCCTTGTCTAGTCCCTGATTTTAGAGGGATTGCTTCAAGCTTCTCACCATTTACTTTGATGTTGGCTACTGGTTTGCTGTAGATTGCTTTTATCATGTTTAGGTATGGGCCTTGAATTCCTGATCTTTCCAAGACTTTTATCATGAATGGGTGTTGGATCTTGTCAAATGCTTTTTCCGCATCTAACGAGATGACCATGTGGTTTTTGTCTTTGAGTTTGTTTATATACTGGATTACGTTGATGGATTTCCATATATTGAACCATCCCTGCATCCCTGGGATGAAACCTACTTGGTCAGGATGGATGATTGTTTTGATGTGTTCTTGGATTCGGTTAGCAAGAACTTTATTGAGGATTTTTGCATCAATATTCATAAGGGATATTGGTCTGAAGTTTTCTATCTTTATTGGGTCTTTTTGTGGTTTAGGTATCAGAGTAATTGTGGCTTCATAGAATGAGTTGGGTAGAGTACCTTCTGTTTCTATATTGTGGAATAGTTTGTGAAGAACTGGGATTAGATCTTCTTTGAAGGTCTGATAGAACTCTGCACTAAACCCATCTGGTCCTGGGCTTTTTTTAGTTGGGAGACTATTAATGACTACTTCTATTTCTTTGGGGGATATAGGGCTGTTTAGATCATTAACCTGATCTTGGTTCAACTTTGGTACCTGGTATCTGTCTAGGAACTTCTCCATTTCATCCAGGTTCTCCAGTTTTGTTGAGTATAGCCTTTGGTAGAAGGATCTGATGGTGTTTTGGATGTCTTCAGGATCTGTTGTTATGTCTCCTTTTTCATTTCTGATTTTGTTAATTAGGATGCTTTCCCTGTGCCCTCTAGTGAGTCTGGCTAAGGGTTTATCTATCTTGTTGATTTTCTCAAAGAACAAGCTCCTTGATTGGTTGATTCTTTGAATAGTTCTTCTTGTTTCCACTTGGTTGATTTCGCCCCTGAGTTTGATTATTTCCTGCCGTCTACTCCTCTTGGGTGAATTTGCTTCCTTTTGTTCTAGTGCTTTTAGGTATGTTGTCAAGCTGCTAATGTGTGCTCTCTCTAGTTTCCTTTTGGAGGCACTCAGAGCTATGAGTTTTCCTCTTAGAAATGCTTTCATTGCGTCCCATAAGTTTGGGTATGTTGTGGCTTCATTTTCATTGAACTCTAAAAAGTCCTTAATTTCTTTCTTTATTCCTTCCTTGACCAAGGTATCATTGAGAAGAGTGTTGTCAGTTTCCACGTGTGTGTTGACTTTCTATTATTTATTTTGTTATTGAAGATCAGCTTTAGTCCATGGTGATCTGATAGGATGCATGGGACAATTTCAATATTTTTGTATCTGTTGAGGCCTGCTTTGTGATTAATTATGTGGTCAATTTTGGAGAAAGTACCATGAGGTGCTGAGAAGAAGGTATATCCTTTTGTTTTAGGATAGAATGTTCTGTAGATATCTGCCAGATCCATTTGATTCATAACTTCTGTTAGTTTCACTGTGTCCCTGTTTAGTTTCTGTTTCCACGATCTGTCCATTGAAGAAAGTGGTATGTTGAAGTCTCCCACTATTATTGTATGAGGTGCAATGTGTGCTTTGAGATTTACTAAAGTTTCTTTAATGAATGTGGCTGCCTTTGTATTTGGAGCATAGATATTCAGGATTGATAGTTCCTCTTGGAGGATTTTACCTTTGATGAGTATGAAGTGTCCCTCCCTGTCTTTTTTAATGACTTTGGGTTGGAAGTCAATCTTATCAGATATTAGAATGGCTACTCCAGCTTGTTTCTTCATACCATTTGCTTGGAAAATTGTTTTCCAGCCTTTCATTCTGAGGAAGTGTCTATCTTTTTCTCTGAGATGAGTTTCCTGTAAGCAGCAAAATGTTGGGTCTTGTTTGTGTAGCCAGTTTGTTAATCTATGTCTTTTTATTGGGGAGTTGAGTCCATTGATATTAAGAGATATTAAGGAAAAGTAATTGTTGTTTCTTGTTATTTTTGTTGTTAAAGTTGGCATTCTGTTCTTGTGGCTGTGTTCTTTTAGGTTTGTTGAGGGATTACCTTCTTGTTGTTTCTAGGGCGTGGTTCCTGTCCTTGTATTGGTTTTTTTCTGTTATTATCCTTTGAAGGGCTGGATTCGTGGAGAGATAATGTGTGAATTTGTTTTTGTCGTGGAATACTTTGGTTTCTCCATCTCTGTTAATTGAGAGTTTGGCTGGGTATAGTAGCCTGGGCTGGAATTTGTGTTCTTTTAGTGTCTGTATAACATCTGTCCAGCATCTTCTGGCTTTCATAGTCTCTCGTGAAAAATCTGGTGTAATTCTGATAGGCTTGCCTTTATATGTTACTTGGCCTTTTTCTCTTACTGCTTTTAGTATTCTATCTTTATTTAGAGCATTTGTTGTTCTGATTATTATGTGTCGGGAGGTATTTCTTTTCTGGTCCAGTCTATTTGGAGTTCTGTAGGCTTCTTGTATGATCATGGGCATCTCTTTCTTTAGATTTGGGAAGTTTTCTTCTATAATTTTGTTGAAGATGTTTGCTGGTCCTTTGAGTTGAAAATCTTCATTCTCATCCACTCCTATTATCCGTAGGTTTGGTCTTCTCATTGTGTCCTGGATTTCCTGGATGTTTTGAGTTAGGACCTTTTTGTGTTTTGTATTATCTTTGATTGCTGTGCCGATGTTCTCTATGGCATCTTCTGCACCTGAGATTCTCTCTTCCATCTCTTGTATTCTGTTGCTGATGCTGGTATCTATGGTTCCAGATTTCTTTCCTAGGGTTTCTATCTCCAGTGTTGCCTCATTTTGTGTTTTCTTTATTGTGTCTACTTCCCTTTTTAGGTCTAGTATGGTTTTGTTCATTTCCCTCATCTGTTTGGATGTGTTTTCCTGTTTTTCATTAAGGACTTCTACCTGTTTGATTAGGTTATCCTGTTTTTCTTTAAGGATTTGTAACTCTTTAGCAGTGTTCTCCTGCAATTCTTTAAGGGATTTTTGTGCTTCCTCTTTAATGTCTTCTACCTGTTTACCAGTGTTTCTTTGTATTTCTTTAAGTGTGTTATTAAAGTCCTTCTTGAAGTCCTCTACCATCATCAGGAGATATGCTTTTAGATCCGTGTCTAGCTTTCCCGGTGTGTTGGGGTGCCCTGGACTGGGCGAAGTGGGAGTGCTGGGTTCTGATGATGGTGAGTGGTCTTGGTTTCTGTTAGTAAGATTATTACGTTTACCTTTCTCCATCTGGTAATCTCTGGGGTTAGTTGTTGTCGTTGTCACTGTTTAAAGATTGGAGCAGAAGCTGTGTTCCACTCACCAGCAGTCTCAAGATCCTGTGGCGGGGGTCATGGGTAGCTGGCGGGTGTCAGCTGACCCTGCGCTCTAGCTACCCAGGTGCTTTTCTGACCGGAAGAGGCTTGTGGCCCTACGTAGGCCGGATTTCTGCCTCCCCAACCAGAGCAGTCTCAGGTCCCGCGTGATTGGACTGGAGCAGAAGCTGTGTTCCACTCACCAGCAGTCTCAAAATCCTGTGGCGGGGGTCGTGGGTAGCTGGCAGGTGTCAGCCGACCCTGCACTCTAGCTACACCGGTGGTGTTCCGGCCGGATGAGGCCTGTGGCCCTACTCAGGCCAGTTTCTGCTTCCCTAACTAATGCAGTCTCAGGTCCCGTGCGCAATTTGATTGGAGCAGAAGCTCTGTTCCACTCACCAGAAGTCTTAAGATCCTGTGGTGGGTGTTGTGGGTAGCTGGTGAGTGTCAGCTGACCCTGCGCCCTAGCTACCCCGGTGCTTTTCTGACCGGAAGAGCCAACCCCAAATTTATACTGCCCACACCAAAATGTAGGCACAGGGGATGGAGCAGAACCAGAGGGAATGGCCAAACCAAAGCTGTCCCCACCTGAGATTCATTCCACGGGCAAGGATCAATTCCTAACACTATTAATGATACTTTTTATGCTTGCAGTTAAGAGCATGTTGTCCTCTGAGAGGCTCCACCTAGCAGCTGACTCAGACAGATACAGACACCTACAGACAAACAGTGAATGCAGTTTGGGGACTCTTATGGAAGAATAGGAAGAAGGATTGCAGCCCTGGAGCTAATAGGAACTCCATAGAAGACCAACAGTCAAATAACCTGGACCATTAGGGCTCTCAGAGACTGAACCAACAACCAAAGAACATACATGTCCTGGACCTAGGCCTCCCTGCACATATGTAGCAGGCATGCAGCTTGAATTTCATGTACATTCTGAATAAATGGAGCAAAGCTATCCTAAAGCTGTTGCCTGTATGTGGGATGTGTTCTACTAGGTGGGATGACTTGTCTGGCCTCAGTGGGAGAGGAAAGGTCTAGCCTCATGGAGACTTGAAGTGCCAGGGTGGGGGTGGATACCCAGGAGGCCCCTCCCTGCTCTGAGAAGGTAAAGGGTTTAGAAGAAGGGTTGAAGGGGGTGGGTGGGAGGGGAGCAGTAAGTGGGGCCTAAAGTGAATAAGTAAAAAAAAAAATTAAAAAGAGAATACCACCACACACTGCATTCACTTTCTTTGTTTTATTTAAATAAAAATCAACTTATTTCTTCTTTAAAATATTTTTTTCTTTTTGTCTACAACCATCTGTACTTTTCAGTAATGATATCTGTTCTCTGTAAAGATAGACTTCTTTGATGAAGAGTGAGAGCTATATTTATCTGTGAGCTAAGTTTTGTAATGTAGTAAAATGACCACTATACATGCCAAGCCTACTGGTTTTCTTTTTACCTGATTGCTGTTTACCCTCATTATTTGACAAGTTCCATATATATGTATATATAAATAAATATATTCCATATGTGTGATATATCAAACCTATCTATCTATATATTCCATTTTGTGATATATCAAATATATATTATATATTACATATCATATATAGTATATAATATTATACATTAAACATTGTATGCTATATATTATACTGTATACTATATACCATTACATATCATCTATCATATATTACCTAAAACATTATATATGCCATATATCATGTATCTATATCATATGTCATATATCATACATATGTCATATTTCATGCATTACATGATATAGGTTATATGTTGTACATGTTATGTATTAGATGTAATATACTATATGGTATACATTATGTTATATATTATATCATGTATTATATATTACATAATTAGCATATATTATATGTTGCATTATATATAATATATATTACAGTATAGTATATATTGTATACTCCATACTGCATATTATAGCTGCTTCTATTATGAATGCTAATTATCTTCCCAAAAAAATCTGCTTGCATGAGAGGGCCTGCATGAAGTTTCTGGGAACCTGCCCCCCGCCCCCATTGGTTCTGATTAGAAAATAAAGATACCAAAAGCCAATAGTTGGGTAGGACAGATAGAGGTGGGATTTTAGGATTTCTGAGCTTGGGAGAGACAATATGCCAGAGAATAGTGGAGGACAGAGAGGCATAGACACTATGTGAATGAGCTGGTAGAGCATGGCCTAGAAACTGCCCTACTGGGTCTAAAGCCAAGATAGAATATAGAATTTAGTAAGTAGTAACTCAGGATTATCAGCAGGAGGAGATTAGCAGCATGGAAGCTAGAGAATGGTCTAGCTATTGTGCTATTTAAGACATATTAAAATATAAAGGTTTGATATATGTCTTTCATTCATGAGCATAAACCTTTGAGACAACTATTACTGCCAGGATTTATTAAAATTTAATTCCACAGATGTTGTATAATGTGTCTGGCAAGAAATCACTTTTAAAAATTAATTGAGGATTCCCAAAAAGAATACACATATCTTGCCTTTAGGATTAGGAGATGGGGAGAACTGGTTTCTCAGTGCAGTCAGCTGCATGGTTCTCTCAAACTCTCCTGAGCTCCTGAGCTCCTGCTGGATAAGACATGCCACAGAGAGCAAGAATAAGATAGGAATGGGCATGGATGAATGAGTCATTCAAAAATTAAGACGTCAATGCTTTGCAATCAACTGGATTCTTAGAATGTGGGAAATTCTGGGAGAACTCAATGTGGCATTCTTCCATAAATCAGCATGACTATAGGCTCATACAGAAAATATAAGGGTATTTAATTGAAATTAATGCTTAGGAAGGAATGTTAATCCAAGTTACATAAAAAGAAATAGGATATAACTATATAACCACTGATAATTATCTCCTTAGAAAGGAGGAAAAAGTAAAGTTGTATTGTCTTGAAGACAAAAGGGAGAAATCATGGTAATTGCTTTAATTGTTTTTAAGTATACATGGAAAAATACAGAAATCCGGTCCTTTGATCTCAAATGTAGGAAGCAAAGACATGGAGATAAAGAGAAACCCTATCTCAACAGATAATGATAATTGTTTAAAATTATTTTAATTGCTTTGGTTTATTTTAATTATCAAAATGGAGGTGTTATAAGTTTGGTGGTATTGATGATAATACTAATCCTCTGAGAGACAGGAGTGAGTAAGCAGGCCTAGAAAAAGAGACTGCTAATTTAAACTGGTTGATTTCTGGTTGCTGGACCAAGAACATGCTATTTTGGGAGAGAGGCTCTGTATTTGTGCTAACAGGGAAGGAGAAAAGGCTGTGGACCCCTTCCAAATTAATATGGATCAGATATAATAGGGAAAGATCACCCACCTGAAGATCATGGCTACAGACAGGAAAGAAAAAAATCAAGAAAACCAAACTCTACAGGTAACATGAATTGCTGACCTCTACATGTGGGAACAGCCCTAAAACTGGCTTAGCCCATAAAAATGTCTCTAGCTAAACCTTCAGCTAAAATTAACCAATAAATCTTGTTGGTTACAGAATCCTTAAAAATTCACCATGCCATCCTTCACATGACATGAATGAAGATTAATTACAATTGGTTATTGATCAAATTAACTCATATAAAAGACAGTTGTCTTTAAGTGCTCAAACAAGGAGCAAAAATTCCTTAACTGATTGATGATGCACCTTGCACAGGACATACACATATATTCATAGAACTAAAAATTTGGTTGTAAGATCCATATATTGCAGAATGAAACATCAAGATGCAGCTCTGACAAGATTTAACCTTGGGGATACTGAGATGACCTGCTGTTCCAGCTCTCTGCCTCACCTGATGCTGTTTGCAGATACTTGCTCCTAGAACAGCTTCAGGAATAGCACTGATTCCCTATGACCTTAGTTTATCTAGCCATTCAGACAGATCCAGTCAGCACTTCAGTTAAGTGTACAAAGACTGAATAGCAAATGCTACAGCAAGTTTTCTTAAGTCTAACAAAATTTTCTAATTGTCCTATCCCTCCACACCCATTTAAAAACATCCATCATCCCAATTCAGCAAGAATTATAGAGTCATCATTCCAGTTCCTTGGGTTTGGGTTATGGTTATTTAAAAATAATAAATAGATAGGTTGTCATTTTAAGGGATAATTTGGAAATGGTCATAATTTCTGACAGGGAGGAACATGGAGAGCCCAGACTCAGGGATTTATATCTTTCCTTTCTTTTCTCTATCCTTTCTTTCTTGGGTAAAGTGAAGGGGATTGAAAGAAAGGGGGATAGAGTAATAGTATAAGAATTTAAATATATGAGGATGAGTTAATAAATTTACTCTTAAGCAAAACATTTTATAGACATAATCTTACATAAGTAGAAAATTTTTACATTTTGATGAAGTACTGAAGTGAAATGTGCTTATATTGGTACACAATTTATACATTGTTGCAGGTTAAGTCATAAATCTTTGTATATTGATACAAAATTTAAAGTTAATTTTGTTACTCTTAGATAGGCATTATACCTATGCAACTCATTTAAGAATACCAGGTTTAGAAACAACCCTTCTACTAGCTTCTATTACAAACTATTTAGGATGATTAAGTAATGCAAGTTAAAGGTCAGATGGTAAACTCATGGTAATATTCGATCCTGATTTAATTACAATAAAATGTTTTCAGTATTATTCAAACAGTAAACAACTAAGAGTAATCAATGTTTAACAACTCAGTTATACTACATGTAGATAATTGGTCATCAGAGACCCACAGAATATGGCATTTAAAATCATTTCATTATTTATAGATCTTTAGACTAGGAGAAATGTCTGTTCCTGAAAGTACCCCCATTCCACTTCAAAGAAGTTATTGGACATCTTTACCTCCATACAGAGTTGCTCCAATTGTGGCTAGCTAGCCACGGGGCAAGAATTGCCTTAATTTCATCTATAGACAAAATGCTGTACAAAAATTGGGCAAACAGATGCAGGATAGTCAACTGCTATACTCTGCCTAAACAGGATGAGCTAGGTCTTCATAATTCTTGCTTCACTTATGGTCTGTCAGATCGTTCTGGGCCAAAAGGATTAAAACAGATGTTCCAACATTATAAGGAATGTCGGGGACTCTCCAGGCAGTCAGCTGTCTCTACAAATTGTACAAGTTTTCGAAGCTATTTCATTATGCTTCCTACATATTCTCTATGTAAATATTTAATTCCTTCTCAGATCTCTGATGGGGGAAGACTAGTTTCAGTCTCATAATTGAACTTAAGTTATTTAGCATTAAAGAACTTGTTATAGATTTAAAAGGATAGTTTTCAGACGGTATTGCAAGTTAAAATCAAACCTAATTGAGGTACAGAATTATAAACTCTTTAAGTTAGTGCAGACTGGATGTTATAACTGTATATTATAAATTATAATTTACATAATTGTTATAACTATGTTCAATGTATATTTAAGAGAAAAGAACATTTTTAATTGGACAAAAAAAGGGAAATGTAGTTGCTTGTATTATGAATGCTAATTATGTTTCCGCAAAATCTGCTTGCATGAAAGTGTCTGCACATGGCTTCTGAGAACCTGCCCCCAATTGGTTCTGATTGGTAAATAAAATAGCCAACAGACAATAACTTGGAAGGACAGACAAAGACAAGATTTTAGGATTTCCTGGGCTTGGGACAGGGAGGAAAGAGAGAGAAGAGATCTACCATGCAGGGAGAGTGTGGAGGAGAGACTCCATGCCTTAAGAGAGAGGAGGACAGAGAAGCATAGCTGCCATATGAAGGAGCTGGGAGAGCATGAACTAGAGGGTTGCCCAACTGTGTCTAGAGCAGCCAAGACAGAATATAGAATTTAGTAAGTAGTAACTCAAGATTATGTGTGAGAGGTAGATTAACAGCATGGAGACTAGGCCACTAGTGACCCAGCTGTTGTGCTGCTTAAGGTATATTAAAAGATAAAGGCTCTGTGTATGAGTGTGTGTGTGTGTGAGTGTGTGTGTGTGTGTGTGTGTGTGTGTGTGTGTGTGTGTGTGTGTGTATGTCTTCCATTTGGGAGCATAAACCTTTGAGGCATGTAGGAAACCTGCCGTGGAGATTTACTAATTAATATTTTATTCTACAGTATATTATATATTATGTTTATATATTATGCATTTTATATTATATATTAAATGTTACATGCTATATATCATATATTATGTGTTATATGTTATATGTGATACATTATATAGTATATATTTATTATGTTATATATTATGTGTTTTATAATATATGTAATATATCACATATTACATATATTATTGTATTATGTGTGTTTTATGGATTATAGTGATTGGATTTATAAATATATTACATATAAATTTCACATAGTATATATGAGATATATAACAGAGTTATTTAGAGACTGTGGTTCAGGTTCCAACAATGGCTGTCTATGTATAAGAAGTCCAAGTATTCATTGTTTAGTCCATGAGGCTGAATGTCTCATCTAGACTTCAATATATATCAGAATCTCTAAGACCTAGCCTCTTATGCCAGTAAAGGAATGAACTTGCCATAAATTTAAGTATATAAGCCTTTAGGAGCCATCCTCATTGAATTCACCACATATACATGTATTTATCTAATGTGTCTAGTGAGATGCATTGTGTATGATTTTCAATAATTATAAAATAATATGATTCATTGCTACTGGATTATGAGAAGCTCAGACTCAATAGATAGATCTTCAAAATAACTTCTGTACTTGGAACCATTGCAAAGTGGGAAAAGGAAGATTATAAACTTGAGTAGACCAGGAAGCCTATTGTGAGAGTATGTATCTCAGAAATTTCAGGAAAGCTACACCCACGATGCCCTTACAATAAGCTTACCTAAACAATAACTTAACAATGAGAATGTCAATAGACATTCTAAAACAGAAGGAAGAAATGTAATGGGGTCCACCATTAGATACACAACTGTATAAGTAACAATAATAATCAGAGAAAAAGAGACCATCAGTTTAGGATGGAGTAAAGATGGGCATGGTAGTGGTCAATGGAAGGAAACAGAAAGGAGGAAGCAATGTAGCTATATTTTAATTAAAGATTTTTAATAAAAATCAATGCTCTCAGTCTCATCGAGTGATACAATATATAAACAAATATCTGAATGATAGATTGTCTTATTTAAGAACAGAAAAGAAAATACACATTTTTCTCCAATAATTTTTTTATTCACTTTAAATTGCAATAACAGCTCCCCTCCCTCCTCTACTGCCAGGTCTATCTTTATAAATACCTCCCCTATTGCCTGTGCCCTTCTCCTCAGAGAAGGAAACTCCATCCCCCTTGGGTAATACCCAACCGTTTGACATCTAGTCTCAAAAGGACTAGGCATATCCTCTTCTACTGAGGCCCAAAAAGGCAGTCCAGGTAGGGGTAAAGGGGCTGATAGCAAGGAACCGAGACCACGAAAGGCCCTGCTCACTTGTTTAGAGGTCGCTCATAAAGACTAAGCTGCACATTTACTACAAATGTGTGCATGCTGCCTGGTTGTTGGCTCAATCTCCGTGAGTCCCCATGGTTCCAGGTTAGTTGACTCTATAGGTCTTCTTGTGGTTCAATTGACTTCTCCACCTGGCTCAATTCTATCTCCCACTCTTCCACAAGATTACCTGAGCACCTTGTGATGCTTGACTCTACATCTTGTCTCTTCATCTGCCCCCATTCTCTGCTGGATAAAACCTCTCAGGAAAGAGTTGTTCTAGGTTCCTGTCTGCAACCATAGCAGAGTGTCATTAATAGAGTCAGGAGTCTACTCTCTTACATGGGAGCCAACAAGTTGTGGCAGGCATTATATGGACTTTCCCTCAGTGTGTTGCACCTTTATTGCTGCATATCTTATGAGCAAGATCAATTTTAGGTTGAAAGTTTTGTGGATGGATTGAGGTCTGCCTCCCTCCTCTGGAAGTCCTACCTGGCTATAGGTTGTGGCTACTTCAGTCACTATATCCCCCTCTAGGAATCTCAGCTAGGCTTACCATCATTCTCCAGACTACAAATACCTTCACCCATCCCAGGGCTCTAGCTAGTACCAGAGATTCCCCCATCAATTTCCATTTCTCACTCTCAGCCCTCTCCCATACCCCCTCCCCATGCCTGATTGCCAACCCAGTTTCCCTCCTTACCTACTCTCCTACCCAGTTCCTTCTCTCCATCTACCTCTTATGACTACTTAATTTCCCCTATTGACAGAGATTCATGCATTATTCTCCCTTGCGGTCTCTTCATTACCCAGTTTCTTTAGGTATGTGAATTGTAGCATGGCTATCTTGCCCTTTATGGCTAATGTCCACTTTACATACCATTCGTGTCTTTCTGTCTCTGGGTTACTTCACTAAGAATTTTATTCTCAAGTTCCATCCACTGCCTGCAAAATTCATAATGTCTTTGTTTTTAATAGCTGAGTAGTATTCCATTGTGTGAATGTAAAACATTTTCTTTATCCATTCTTCAGTTGAGAGATATCTAAGTTGTTTCCAGTTTCTAACTATTAAGAATAAAGCTGCTATGAACATAACTGATCAAGTATCCCTGTGATATAGTGAGGCATCTATTGGGTATAAGCCCAGGAGTGGAATGACTGGATCTTGAAATAAAACTATCCAAGTTTTCTAAGAAACTGCCAGATTGATTTCCAAAGTGGTTGTACAAGTTTTCACTCCCACCAGAAATGGAGGAATGTGGCCCTTTCTCCACATGGCCGCAAAGCACTTAAAGAGATAGTCAACATCCATAGTCATCAGAGAACTGCAAATCAAAACGACCTTTAGATTCCATTCCAAACCCATCAGAATGGCTAAGATAAAAAAGTCAAGCAACAGCACATGCAGGTGAGGATGTAGAAAATAACCATTTTTGCTCTCTTAGGTTTAAAGTGTTCCCATTATGAAAAACAGAGTATGATACAAAAGAGAAAAATTCTTCATATAGTAAAATTGTTGATGAACTCTTTTTAGATCAGCTTTAATAAGACCAGGAAGGAAATAAAATTAAAGACTTCATAAACAATCAGACTACTTTTACATTCCTACCTTCTACTTCTGTACATAACGCAAAGCTTTTTTCACACACAGAGTGACCTAGAATATACCCATAGGCCTTTCCAGTCACTTCTGCTGTAAACTTTTCATTTTCTTAGATCAAATCTAGATCTCATATTTCTACTTTTAAATGTATTTTTTTACTAAAAAAAAATAACAAAATTATGTTTGATTCTCTACCCTTCATTTTTCCCAGTTTGGATTCTGTCAAGTTAGTGATGGTTATGGAAAAGTTACACTGATTAGAGCAGCTCCAATTTTCATCCACAATATAAAATGGCATGAAACAGAAACAGGAGAGAGGAATTTGTCTGACATATAGCAAAATGGATCAGTACATCTTACTAAGTTAAGCTTTTTGTCTTTAAATAAATCCTATTGGAAATTTCTGTTTTGTTTTCAATTGCGTCCTCCTCCACACTGTTTTAAGAAATAATAACAAAAATGATGGCAATATCTTATACTTGTGTTATCTCTAGTGTTTTAAATACTATATAATAATGCATTATAAAGTCAAAACTGCCTCTCATTGTCTACCCCTCATTTTCTAGATCTCTACTGTGCTATGCACTTGAGACATTCTAAATGACTTAATTCCAGAATTTTTAAAATATTTTGTTTCGGCGCTAATTTTTTTCTGTATTTGTGTACAATCTTTCATTCTTTTGTTACCTTGCAAAAAATTTTTTAAACTAAATTTAGGCTTAGAATATGTTAACTCTTTGTTGATCTCTGGACATTCTCTAGTAATCTTCTTTTGTGATGTCTCCCATAAAGGCTAGCACTTTCATCATCATGGTACATTCAATTTTGTAAGATTAATGTACACTTATGCTATTATAGAGCAGATCCATGGATATATACATACATATATATATATATATATATATATATATATATAATAGACAGAAACACAGACAGAATACTTACCCTACTAACTTTATTCTTTTGTCTTATGTACTATTTTAAATCTATTTTCTATAGAAGAGGAATATTTTCATGTTTGTAGTGAATTAATCAAAATAATAACCATTATTAAAGTAAGCAATTTCACAAATTCAACTAATGTGAAGTGCTTTAGCATTACTATTTTATGAATAATTTTCCTTTTCTCAGCACCAGGATAAAGAGAATGAGAAAGAAGAAGAGCTGTTCTCTTTCATCTCAAGCAGTTATGTAACGAAGAGTTCTTTAAACAAAGCAAAGCTAAGTGCTGCATTTTAAAGTATGTGTACTTTCCCTGACCCCTCTGCTTCTTCAAACACTACTGATGCCTTAACTTGCAGTGTCAAGAGTCATATGACTAGAAAACAATAAGAGACCAGTATCTTAACCCAGCCTGTGAAATTTGTCATTGAAAAGTGTTTGCAAGCACCCTGCTCAGAAATATGCTAGCAAACATAGACAATGTTGTAGGTAGATTGAAATACTCTCTGACGCTTGGAATAAACTTGTATCCATGAAAACTTTCACGGTTCCATCTATTCACTCTTTTCTGAAATGTACAAATAAAAATTCATTTTAAACCTAGAAATAAGAATAATTTCTATTCATTAAGCAGTAACTTTCATTTGCCTTTATGTAACTGGGTTATTTGAATGGAATACTTTTACTCAAGTTCTTTTTCCGTGTACTTCTAAGAATGGTACCTTAGTACAAATAAACAGTGGTTTCTAACAGTTAAAAAAAAATGATGAGATCACTCCCCAACTTGTAACTGTTTTACTGTTTGCACTGTTTTGGTTCTAGTTCTAAAAATATCCATACAGGTATCTATGCCATTATATGTTGGAAACAGTTTCCCTTTTGATTTTATAGGGAACTATGGTTAAGAGATTTCACTGAGTCTCAAAAAAAAAAGACTTTGGACTTTTAAAACGTCTGGAGAGTTCGAAAGACTGTGGGAACTTTTGTAGATGGAAATGTTCCCCTGACAGCCAAAAGTTCATGTCTAGTAAACTTAGTCTCTAGCTTATAGAGTAATAAAATCTGAGTTCATCATTGGGTTAGTCCGTTCGTGGAATCATGGTGTAATTGCTCTATTGGAAGGTGGTGAAAATAAGGATCTAGAGCTTAGTTGGAAAGGATCAGAAATTGTTTGAACTAGAATGGTGTATCCTGTCTCTAGCACCTTCTTGTATACTTCTCTCTCTGTTAGCCAGGCCATGAAGCATAAAGTAGAATTATAGATGTTGTCCTCAGCACCTTCCTATCCCTTTGTTTCTGTTTCTTTTCACACTTTACCCTCCCAAACTACTGTTTCCCTGGCAATTATTGAGCTAATCAATTTAGTTGTGCTCATCTATCACTATTATGTTGTATTTCAACACAGCCCAGAAACAAGGAAGCCAAGGGACCGTGGACTGAAATCTCTGAAACATTAAACTAAAATAAAATCTTCCTTCTTTTCGTTTATTTTCCACATTAAAAAATTTATCAATTAGAAACATATTTGTCTTGGATGCTAGAGATAGCTCAGTAGGTGAGAATGCTTGCTGCTCTTGCAGAGGCCCTATGTTCAGTTCCCAGAACTCATATTAGGTATCTTGGTATCTTGCAATCAGATGTAACCTTAAACTTCAGGGGATCTGAAACACTGTTCTGTCACCTGTGGGAACACACACAATCACAGAGGAGGGAGGGCAGGGGGAGAGAATTAAAACTTATCTTTTTTTTAAAAAAAGAAACTCTCTTGTGATAAAATAATAAATAAAACAGGTAATCTGCCTAGGAACAACAAAGGAAGAATTTTTAACTTTAGATAAAATAACCAGGGAGGAACTCACTGAAACAATGCCATTTAACAAATGAAAGAAGAGTTTTGAAGAAAACTGTTGGCTATCTGAAATCTAGATTTCTACTGTAACCAGGACAAAGTTGGCCCCTTAAACACACAGCACATGAGTATAGTACCATTTCACAGTTCTGTTATTAGATTCTGACACTGGCTGCAGAATCTATTAGCAACACACATTGCATTTTGAAGCCTTTAAGGAAGGGCCATTTCTGTGCACTTTCTGAGGCTCATAAGGAAACCTATACCCTTGGCTTCAGGTCCTCTTCCTGTCAGTTGCACCTCTAGCTCAATTTCTCTATTCTCTACAGTCACAAAATGATGTGTTTCAGTGTTACCATCTCATTCTAGTGAGCATCCAAGGGTAACAGCAATGTCCTATGTTAGTCTCTGGGCCTGACTGATTAATTAGGAGGCTCTCATACCTGGCACTGAGATTTACATTCAATAACCTTCCTTTTGTATCAGAGAAGCATTGTCGATGCATTCAAAATAGCTGTTCTCAAACTCCTTTTTATATAAAAATACATCTTTAAACTAGCTTATAAAATATTAGGTCTCAATAAACACTTTTCATATATTCTTTGGTAATATACACCCACACCTTACTCCTTCTCTCTCTCTCTTGTCCAGCAACTTCTATTCCTACTTAAATCCTTAACTTCAATAATTCTTCCTTTCTACTTTCATATCATATGCATATAAATCTTTGTATAATTCATGTGTTTTGTGCAGTTGAATATATAAAAGAAAACCATATGATATCTATACTTTGATTTAACCTACTTCACTAACAACAACAACAAGGACTTATCTATTTAATATTGTATTGATGATAAAAGCTATTTTTAACCTGTAGCTCATAAACAAGAAGAATTTACTCACATTACTAGCATGTCTATGTGTAAAACAAAACAGATTTTCATTTTGTATTTATGTACTTGAAAATCAGGTTTCAGTTATGGAGCAATAACCAAACACTTTTTATATCCACAACTTTCTCTCTTCAGTATAGTTATACAAACCATGGTGTCAAGCTGCTCAGTGAGAGGCACGACTCGGACAACTGTCAACTGATATGTAATTTCTCAGGTTTTTGAATTAGGGTGGCTCTGATTTATATAACAGTATATTTACCTCTTTTCCTGTACCTGCTAAAAATGAAAAGAAAATGATTTAAAATCATCATACAGCATTACTGGCTTCTTTCCCTGCACCATCTTCCTCCATTGTAATTCATAGCTCACATCTCATATTGACATATAATGTTTTAAAGCTACAGTTTGGTAAGTAAATCAATGACTATTCATGCACTAGGTGGTCTGTTTCTCTGGGATATAAATGTCAAACACTAATGACATTATTTGAACTTAGATGAACTGAGAACCAAAGCCTCACTAAGAGAGCAATCAGAAGGCAACTGACTTACAAACTACCTTTCCTTACTTCAAAGGAAAATGATCTTATTATGGACTTTGGCCTTTATGATGCGCCTAATAACTTTTCCAAGAACTGTGGAGAGGGCTCAAGCAGGCAAGCCATCTGTGTAGTGCTCTCTGGTACTGGGCATGCTGTGTCTTTTCCCCAATCTCTGATCAGATGTGGACACTGGGTGTCATTGACACATCTGGTGCAGAGTTTCTGCATCTCAGGAGAGCCCACCCTTTTCATTGATTCACTTGAAATAAGATTCCTTTCCAACATATTTGGCTTAGAAATATAACTTATCAATTCCATGAGAAAAGAAAGTACAGGCTAAAGATAATTTTTATCTAAATTTCTGTCATTTGTTCACCTAAAACTGTGTGTTCTGAATCTTACTATTTTAAACTTCCTCTTGTTCCTTACTAGTTCTTTTACCCAGAAAAAGTCAACCATGAAATGTTTTCATTATTACAAATCAGTGCTTATAAATATGCTAGAATTAGAACAACTTGTATGGGCCTTGAATATCCACATTGTAAAGAGTTCTTTGTGTTGAGGTTTGATCGATTGCTATATATTATATATAATACTAACTTCTGTACCAGATGGTCTAGGTCTACCAGAGACTTCTCAAGTTTATAAACTTTTGTTGTGCAAACCCTGTTCCTTGATTTAAAACTATTTGTTAAATAAAATTGCCTACTGCCAATTAGTGGCAGGATTAGAGGTAGGTGGTTTTGGAGTGACTGGGTTAGAGGAACAGAGACCAAATAGAGAAAGAGGAAGGAGAGGAGAGGAAACTGCCCTGAAGAGAGATGTATAATGAATACATGACCAATAGAAACAGTAAGTACCTGAGGTACACTGCTGAGGAGGCAGCTAGGCCAGCAGTGAGAAGAGTAGATTAGGGTTACCCCCCACCCCCACTAATTGTCCAAGCGAAATAAAACAACCTTTGTCAGAGTCTCATTTATTTGTAAGCTAGTCGAGGATAAGCTTAAATTGGTTGTACTACATCTTTCGATGCTTGTGATAAGCATCCAGTATTGAAAACCATGAAATGCTGTTCCTGGGAGGGAGATACTTGATCCACATCATCTTGATGTGATTTGACATTGAATTTAATGCCTGTTCCCCTATGTTACTAAAGGTTGGCATGGAAATAAGCAAGCCTTTTTATAGACAAAATACTAAAACACAGAGTGGTGAATTTTTGCTCAAGTTTAGACAATACATTAAAGTAGAAGAAGAAATTGAGCATAAATCTCCTTTAAAGCAATTTAGAATATTTTATATTCCTTGTCACTTAAATAGCACATGTTTTTACTCTTTGTGTTTAGTTAGCTTACAGGTTTTAAATGTGCTAAAGAATAATAGCTGGGAAGTTTAGAAAGTATAAGTGAAACTCAAGCCAGTTCTCCTATGTGAGGTATGCATGCATAAACAGTGTGCATAAGCAAACTAAGAGCAATGCTAGTATTGGGTGATGATTATAAAGTGTGTGCATAGAAAGCAAGGCATTCCAAAACTTTGAAAAATTGAAGAATGAAATGTAGAATAATAGTGAACAAATCTACATAGAAATGATCTCTCCGAGAGTATACAGAGAAAATTGGTACAGAAAAATCTTGCAGCAAAATAACTAAGGCAGTCTTGGCTACTGTCACTTTCTAGCTTAATCACATACAAAATCCTGCCACAGTTTAACCAACTCCAGGAATGTGGAAATCTTTTAAGTCACACTGCAATCTAAGTGAGAAAAGAGTTAACATGGAAGGCTTTATCAGAAAGATGTTTTAACTGTTTCTAGTGATTTGTTTCAAAGCTCCCTTATTAATCTACATATCATATTCTTTGAGAACATAAATCTATGGAGTAAAGATCCAATATTATGTGAAAAAGGAAGCCAGAGATTGGAGAACCTGTCATCTTTTCTGTGAGTTATAATTTTAGCTTCTTAGCATACAAAATAATGTGCTTTTTTTTTTACAGCTTCTCATATGTTTATAACATTTACTACACCACTTTTTCCCTTACCACTCCATCTTTCATCCCTTCCCTGACTTCTTGATGCTGGCTGTTCTTCCTAGATTCCTGAAATTCTCTTTACTGCTTTCTTTTTGTTGTTATTGTCCTAATTAATTGAAAATAGATTTTTTCTTATAACCAGAGTCTGTCATTTTTAACCTGTGGTATGTAGGATACATGATTCTGCAGATCTTGATTCTTCTGACATTGAAGTGAAGTGTCTGTTCAGATATAGAAGTAATATACAAGATTAAGTTGGTCAATTAGCTAAAACTTAACTTCTGTCTTGTCTCCTTTCTCTGGCTTCCCTGACATTTCTCTATTCAGTGCATTAATTCACATAATCAGCAATCTGGCCTTTGATATTCTCTGTTATTGAAAGAATGGTGGTCTGTAACTGGATGAGGCAGCTACTGTTCCATAGGCAAGAAAGTCTCCATGTTGAAGTCAATGGGCACTTTGATACACACACACACACAGGGTTGTCTTTTCTTTCTTTCATCATTAGTAAGTCACTCTTAGCTTTCTTAATGATAAAGTGAAGTCCACAAAACAAAATTATCCCACTCTATGTGTCCCAGGACTCCAGCTCTACTCCCTGGGTTCTTTCTCTTCTATATACTTATTATTACAATATCTATCTGGAACATTCTTTTTCGAGTCAGATGTTATAAAATTGATGTGTAATTGTGGAAAGTAAGAAGAAAATGATGTAAAAAAGAAAATTTATACTATAATGTTTTTAAATCGGTGTTTTTTATTAGATATTTTCTTCATTTACATTTCAAATGCTATCCCCAAAGCCCCCTATACCCTCCTCCTAACCTCCTCCCCAACCCACCCACTCCCGCTTCCTGGCCCTGGCATTCTCCTGTACTGGGGCATATGATCTTCGCAATAACAAGGGCCTTTCCTCCCTTGATGGTCAACTAGGCCATCCTCTGCTACATATGCAACTAGAGACACAGCTCTGGAGAGTACTGGTTAGTTCATATCGTTGTTCCTCCCTTTAGCTCCTTGGGTATTTTTTCTAGATCCTTCTTTGGGGGCGCTGTGTTCCATCCAGTAGATGACTGTGAGCATACACTTCTGTATTTGCCAGGCATTGGCATAAACTCACATGAGAGAGCTATGTCGGGGTCCTTTCAGCAAATTCTTTCTGGCATATGCAATAGTGTATGTGTTTGGTGGTTGTATATGGGATGGATCACTGGGTGGGGCAGTCTCTGGATGGTCTTTCCATCTGTCTTAGCTCTGAACTTTGTCTCTGTAACTCCTTCCATGGGTACTTTGTTCCACATTCTAAGAAGGAACAAAGTATCCACACTTTGGTCTTCCTTCTTCTTGAGTTTCATGTGTTTTGCAATTTATATCTTGGATATTCTAAGTTTTGGGGCTAATATCCTCTTATCAGTGAGTGCATACCATGTGTGTTCTTTTGTAATTGGGTTACCTCCCTCAGGATGATATCCTCCAGATGTATCCATTTGCCTAAGAATTTCATGAATTCATTGTTTTTAATTGCTGGGTAGTACTCCATTGTGTAAATGTACCACATTTTCTGTATCCATTCCTCTGTTGAGGGACATCTAGGTTCTTTCCATCTTCTAGCTATTATAAATAAGGCTGCTATGAACATAGTGGAGCATGTGTCCTTCTTACCAGTTGGAACATCTTCTGGATATATGACCAGGAGATGTATTGCAGGATCCTCCGGTAGTACTATGTCCAATTTTCTGAGGAACTTCCAGACTGATTTCCAGAGTGGTTGTACCAGCTTGCAATCCCACCAGCAATGGAGGAGTGTTCGTCTTTCTCCACATCCTCGCCAGCATCTGCTGTCACCTGAATTTTTGACCTTAGCCATTCTGACTGGTGTGAGGTAGAATCTCAGGGTTGTTTTGATTTGCATTTCCCTGATGATTAAGGATGTTGAACATTTTTTCAGATGCTTCTCAGCCATTCTATATTCCTCAGTTGAGAATTCTTTGTTAACTTCTGTACCCCATTTTTAATAGGGTTATTTGATTTTCTGGAGTCCATCTTCTTGAGTTCTTTATATATATTGGATATTAGTCCCCTATCTGATGTAGGATTGGTAAAGATCCTTTCCCAATCTGTAGGTTGCCTTTTTGTCTTATTGATAGTGTCTTATGCCTTACTGAAGCTTTTCAATTTTATGAGGTCCCATTTGTCAATTCTCGAACTTACAGCACAAGCCATTGCTATTCTGTTCAGGAATGTTTCCCCTATGCCCATATCTTCAAGGCTTTTCCCCCACTTTCTTCTCTATAAGTTTCAGTGTCTCTGGTTTTACATGGAGTTCCTTGATTCACTTAGACTTGAGTTTTGTACAAGGAGATAAGAACAGATCAATTCGCATTCTTCTACATGATAACCGCCAGTTGTGCCAGCACCATTTGTTGAAAATGCTGTCTTTTTTCCACTGTATGGTTTTAGCTCCCTTGTCAAAGATCAACTGACTATAGGTGTGTGGGTTCATTTCTGGGTCTTCAATACTTTGAATGCAATCCCCATCAAAATTCCAACTCAATTCTTCACCGAGTTAGAAAGAGCAATTTGCAAATTCATCTGGAATAACAATAAACCAAAGATAGCAAAAACTCTTCTCAATGATAAAAGAACCTCTGGTGGAATCACCATGCCTGACCTCAAGTTGTACTACAGAGCAATTGTGATAAAAAAAAACATTAAAAAAATAAATAAATAAAACTGCATGGTCCTGGTACAGCAACAGACAGGTAGATCAATGAAATCGATGTTTTAAATGTTCTCCAAATTCAAACTTTGTCTGTTAGTTTCCTCATGTACATTTCTTCATTAATACAGATGCTATCTTCTGTGACTTGATGAAGTTTAGAGAGGAAATGATGCAGAGTCTATTGTCTGTTTCTCTAGAATCTGGAATGATAGTCTGGCATACAATATCTGCTAAATAAATGTCCAATAGTGAAGAAACTCTTAATATAAATGAATCTATATTCCTGAGAGAGTCTTCTCCTCATTCAAAGTTCATTATGTTTGTGAGATTTCTAAGAACTAATTATCAAAATGAAGAGTACAGTTTTCTGATTACATATTGTCCTATTCAGAAAATGAGTAAGCATAGTTTCTCTGAGCTAGAACACTCTTTTATGAGGAAGCTTTAAAACCAGGATAACAAACACACAGTTTGTTAAAACACAAAAAGTAGAAAGATGGGACAGCAAGTGAAAAAGAAGAAATCTAGTTCTTTGATTATTCCAGTGTTCAGGTTTAAACACAGAAGTTGAGAATTTTATGGAAGGATGGCTCACAGTGACTAAAAGCACTTGATTCTCTTCCAGAGGAGCCATGTTGGGTCCCCAGTACTCTCATGGCAATACAAAACCATCTGTAACTCCAATTCCAGGGGATATAATTCCCTTTTCTAGATTCTACAGATACCAGGCATATAAGTAGTACAAGACATGTATGCAGGCAAAACACTCATACACTAAAATAAATTTAAACTCATATTATTCCCTGAAGTACTGATCAGAAAAAAATCTAATTTAAAATTTATCACAAGTGAATATTTATTGTCATATTCATTACTCTTGAATATTAAATGCACTCTGAATTAATGTTGACTGTTTATTGCAACATCCATGAGATATAGTCTAAGATAAAAGAGACATTTCACATAACATTACACCATGATACCATTTAAATTGAAAACTGTTAAAACCAAACAGGTATTTTCCTTAAATATTTTATGATAACCCTAAAGATCATTTCTCTTACATTCAAGGAAATTATTTCAATGATTAAGAATATAGAGTTTCAAAGATTTTGAAGTTTCGATTTAGTTACACTTCATCATTGACCACAACATTCTAATCATGTTTAAATAAGATGAATGGATGGATCATATGCTCTTTATTCTCAGAAGTTCACTGTTCAATTCTTCTATATCCAAATATTTTCACACTATGAATCAGTCTGGTTTTGTTTATGTTCTCATAAAATGATCATCACCAAATTCTTCTAACTATCATATCCTCAGCCTGTTTTTATATTTTAGAGCAGTGGTTCTCAACCTGTGGGTCATGACCTCCTTGGGGATGTTGAATGACCCTTTCACAGGGGTTCCCCAAGACCACTTTGGAAACACAGATATTTATATCATGACTCATAACAGTAGCAAAATTACAGTTATGGAATATCAACAATAATAATTTTATGGTTGGGGTGGCCATAAGCAGAACTATACTAAAGAGTTACAACATTAGGAAGGTTGAAAACCACGGTACTAGAGAGATATAAATGCCTGTTTTATATTGTGCAAGAAGTGATTACTGAACCATTTGATTTACCTTGTTTAAAAAAAAAACCACTTTTATGACATAACAGCCACTTGGAAACATATTATCAGAATTCATAGGCATTTTGTTTTTTTAAGAATTTCAGTTCTATACTTTGAATCCTATGGAGAAAGTAAATATAAGTTAAAATTATTAGCTACTGCAACAACATACCCATAATATCAATGTTGTGGCCATCCATACCTGTGCCCATCTTCTCAGAGAGGCCCAAAACTATAACCAAACTTTTCAACTGGATCCATCTCTCTTTAATCGGTGATGATAATAGTGCTAGGCATAATAGGATGTCTTAAAACCAAGCTCCTGTTGAAGGGACTGAAACTGGTTTAACTTTTAAAGCAAGTTGCACCTGTCTCAACATATTACAGGATCCAAGCTGTTGGCAGTCAGTCCCCTACCTGTTTGGCTCAGTTTAAAAGATCCAGATGTAAATCTGCACTGGGACAGTGAGTGGAAAAATACCATCTGGCACCTTTACACTCAACCAACAAGTGCCAATATGAACCCAAGGACATGCTGCTCTTTTCAGAGCCCAATATTAAAATCCTTGGTACTTCTCAAGTACTTACTTGAACCTACATACTAAAGATGAAAATGCTAGCTGTAATTTCAAGGCTAAGAAGAATATCTCAATTTAATTTTTTCAGGTGGTTCCTTTGAATTCAACAAGATTTACTATATAAGTATGTAATGCAAAATATCACAGTTGCTGTTCGTGATTGTGAGAGACAAATGCAGGTAATAAAACAACAACAACAACAAAGCAGAAATGCTCATTTCTAAGTGGTTACAACAGAGTTGTTTCCTGAATATAAATAACAAAAAAAATAGTTTGTGTATTTGTTTGGGTTTATTGTTAAAGATTGTTAAAATCAGAGTTTCTTGACCTATAATGGATATTGGAGAAATCTATAAGCTGTAACTAATAGCTGTTAAAAAGCTTGTAAATGAGTCCAAATTTTAGCTTAGCTCTAATGTGTTATTGCATTTACTTATAGGAGGTGCACACATACTTCCACATAAATGGTAAAAGAAGATGACAAGGTGCGAGAGTCAGGTTTCTCCTTCTGCCATGTGGGCTTTAAGGATCAAGCTCAAGTCACTAGGCTTGTCAACTTTCATGCACTGAACCATCTCACTGCACTTTTTAAGATAATCAATTGCTTATTTTTATGTTTAAATCAAATATCTTTAAACATCTAGGTATGTCATCATTTTTTTTACATCTCAATCAGTGCCCCCTCCTAGTCCCCCCTCACAGAATACCTCCCCCATTCTCCTCCCTTTCCCTGAGAGGTTGGAGCATCCTGGGTATCCTCCTCCCTGGCAAATCAAGTTTCTTCAGGGTTAGGTACATCCTCTCCCAGTGAGACCAAACAAGGCAATCCTATTGAGGAATGGTTTCCACTGTAAGGCAACAGATTTAGGGGCATTCCTGCTCCAGTTGTTGGGGGACCCACATGCAGTCTGAGCTGCACATCCCCTACATATGTGCTGGGGGCCACAGCCCAGCCCTGTATGTTCTTTGTTTGGTGCCTCAGTCCTAGAGAACACCCAAGGGTCCAGGTTCCTATCCTTTTCAGGGCCTTCAAACCTTTGACCAACCCTTCCATAAGAGTCCCTGACCTATGTCCAATGTTTAGCTGTGAGTGAGGAACTGAAATTCTATTTTAGTTAATAGTATACATGGTATATTCTCCAAAATTGAACATATAATCTGTCACAAAACAGGCTTCAACATATAAATAAGATTGAAATAATCCCATGCATCCTATCAGATCATCACAGACTAAGACTGGACTTCAATAACAACAAAAACAACAGAAAGCCCATATGTAAATGAAAGCGGAACAATGCTCTACTCAATGATAACTTGGTCAAGGAAGAAATGAAAAAATTAAAGACTTTTTAGAATTTAATGAAAATGAAGTCACAACATACCCAAACTTATGGAACACAATGAAAGCAGTGTTAAGCGAAAAACTCATAGCTCTGAGTGCCTCCAAAAAGAAATGGGAGAGAACTTACACTAGCAGCTTGACAGAACACCTGAAAGCTCTAGAATAAAAAGAAGCAAATACAACTGAGAGGAGTAGACAGCAGGGCTGAAATCAACCAAGTAGAAATGAAAAGAACTATACAAAGAATCAACAAAACCAGGAGATGTTTTGTTTTTTGTTTTGTTTTGTTTTGTTTTTGTTTTTTGAGAAAATCAACAAGATAGATAACACCTAGCCAGACTAACCAGAAAGCACAGAGACAGTATCCAAATTAACAAATCAGAAATAAAAAGGCAGACATAACAACATAAACTCAGGAAATTAAAAAAATCATCAGCCTACATTGAATGTAGGTTGAGTAAAAGCCTATACTCAACAAAACTGGAAAATCTAGGTAAAATGGATGATTTTCTAGACAGATATTAAGTACCAAAGTCAAATGAGGATCAGATAAACCAGCCCCATAACTCCTAAAGACATAGATGCAATCATTAAAAGTCTCCCAACCAAAAAAAAAAAACAATCAAACAAAAAACAGGACCAGCTTGTTTTAGTGCAGAATTCTATCAGACCTTCAAAAAAGACCTAAGACCAATACTTTTCTTTTCTTTTTTTTAATTTTTAATATTTTTATTACATACTTTCCTCAATTATATTTCCAATGCTATCCCAAAAGTCCCCCATACCCTCCCCCCCACTTCCCTACCCACCCATTCCCGTTTTTGTTGTTGTTGTTGTTGTTGTTGTTGTTTTGGCCCTGTCCTTACCCTGTACTGGGGCATATAAAGTTTGTGTCCAATGGGCCTCTCTTTCCAGTGATGGCCTACTAGGCCATCTTTTGATACATATGCAGCTAGGGTCAAGAGCTCTGGGGTACTGGTTAGTTCATAATGTTGTTCCACCTATAGGGTTGCAGATCCCTTTAGCTCCTTGGGTACTTTCTCTAGCTCCTCCATTGGGAGCCCTGTGATCCATCCAATAGCTGACTGTGAGCATTCACTTCTGCGTTTGCTAGGCTCCGGCATAGTCTCACAAGAGACGGCTATATATGGGTCCTTTCAGCAAAATCTTGCTAGTGTATGCAATGGTGTCAGCGTTTGGAAGCTGATTATGGGGTGGATCCCTGGATATGGCAGTCTCTAGATGGCCCATCCTTTCATCACAGCAGCAAACCAGTAGCCAACAACAAACTAGATGGTGAGAAACTGGAAGAAAACCCACTAAAATCAGGGACTAGACAAGGCTACCCACTCTCTCCCTACCTATTTAATATAGTACTGGAAGTCCTAGTCAGAGCAATTAGACAACAAAAGGAGTCAAAGGGATACAAATTGGAAAGGAAGAAGTCAAAATATCACTATTTGTAGATGATATAATAGTATACTTAAGTGAACCCAAAATTCCACCAGAGAACTTCTAAACCTGATAAACAACTTCATCAAAGGGACCTGGTATAAACTTAACTCAAACAAATCAGTAGCCTTCCTCTACTCAAAGGTTAAATAGACTGAGAAAGAAATTAGGGAAACAACACCCTTCACAATAGTCACAAATAATATCAAATACCTTCGGTGATACTAACCAAGCAAGTGAAAATTCTGTCTGACAAGAACTTCAAGTCCCTGAATAAAAAAGGGCAGTTGGAAAAGAAAGCTGGTGATAATGAACAAATGGGCCATTTTCCAGCTCCAGTAAGCAGCAGAACTCAGCAGCTTTGACCACGTGTCTCTGGTGTTGGAGTCAAGAATAGAATGACTGCTGAGAAAAACAGTACCATTGATGCTGGTTAGCTGGAGCTAAGAAATAAAAACAGTGCCTCTTGATGACCTGCTTTCTGAGAGAACAAAGAAGCTGTGTTCCAGTGATAGCCAAGGTTGTACTATATGCTGCAGTTGAACTTGGTAGAGTATAAGAATCAGCCCAGCCAGATGGTACTGGGTTGTTTTAGACATGATGGAGTCATGGAGAGCAGCTGAGACTTGGCACTGTGGGAGTTCAGGAAATGCCTGGTGAAGGTACAGCCTCAGTTGTAGTTGACAATCCAGAACTGGAAAGTCATGCAAAGAAGTTGAGGTTTGGCACCATGAAGAGAGCCTATAAGAGGCTATTGGTGAAGCCTACTTGCAGCTGAAGTCCCCAGTGCATTGTAGATGCCATTACCATCGGATGATCACCAAGAACAGCAGGGGCAATGTATTGGAGTTACCCAAAGCCTAAAATGGTACAGTGTGCATAGCTCAAGATATGACTCAAGCCATTTGGAGGTGCTCTGACACTGGAACAAGAAGCTGTAATGTTGAAGTTGCCTTGGAGACCCCAAGATGTTCCAGATAAAAAATCTGTGGTATACCTGTTGAGGAAAGCTGCTAACAGGGAATGGAGCCATCCAAAGAGAATTGTGTTACAGTCAACAAAGCAGAAAGGAGTTGGACATTAAACATGGAGATGCTGAGTTTGGAGTTTGTTCAGCTGGATTTTGGTCTTGGTTTGGTCCAGTATTTCCTCACAATGAAATTTTGGAATGGTAATGTATGTCATGTGATGTTGGAGGTATGTGATCTGCTTTTTGATTTTGAATTTATAAGGGGTTCCAGTTAAGTGATTAGAAGAACCTCAGAAGAGACTTTAAACTTTGGACTTTTAACATTATTTTGAGACTATGATAGACTATGGGGCTTTTTGAAGTTGGACTAAATTTATTTTGCATTATGCTATGTTTAGATATGTCCCCCATAGACTCAACAAAGGAATGGATACAGAAAATTTGGTAGATTTACACAATGGAGTACTACTCAGCTATTAAAAACAATGACTTCATGAAATTCTTAGATAAATGGATGGAACCAGAAAACATCATCCTGAGTGAAGTAACCCAAACACAAAAGAACACATATGGTATGCACTCACTGATAAGTAGATATTAGTCCAAAAGTGTAGCCTCCCATAAGCCTGAAGCAGGCTAAACCAGAACTTGACCTTGCTGCCACTAAGGAGATTATCTACGGTGGAGCCTTCCTCCCTAGATCACTCTTCAAGATACTGCTATCTGCTGAGAGGCCCTGGAGCTATTCCGGAGACTACGTCCCTATCCTGCATGTCATCACCTGCAGCTGGTTCCAGGCTCCAAGGATGAATTGGCAGGAATGGACTTTCCTCCCCCCCCGCCCCCTCTTTTATAAAGAGTGTCCACCATTAAAAATTTGAACCTTCAGCAGACTAGTTGTCTTGGTTCCATTCTTTCTCAACCCTCCTAGGCTCCCTCTTTTCTTTCAGATTCCAAGATGCCTTTCAGGCTCAAACCCGGACATGTGAGCCGCTGGCCAGCCCCAACACAAAAGCTTTGAATATCCAAGATACAATTCACAGACCACATGAAGCTCAAGAAAAAGGAAGACTAATGTGTGGATGATTCGATCCTTCTTAGAAGTGGGGACAAATATTCATGGGAGGAAATACAGAGACAAAGTGTGGAGCAGAGACTGAAGGAAAGGCCATCCAGAGACTGTGCCACCTAGGGATCCATCCCATATATAGAGACCAAACCCAGACACTGTTTTGGATGCCAAGAAGTGCTTGCTGTTAGGAGCCTGTTATAGCAGACTCCAGAGAGGCTCTGCCAGAGCCTAACAAATACAGAGGTGGATGCTAGCAGCCAACCATTGGATTGAGCACAGGATCCCCAATGGAGGAGTTTGAGAAAGGACTGAAGGAGCTGAAGAGGTTTGCAATCACATAAAAAGAACAACAATATCAACCAACCAGAACCCCCAGAGCTTTCAGGGACTATACCAGCAACCAAAGAATATACATGGAGGGACACATGGCTCCAGCTGCATATGTAGCAGAGGATGGCATTGTCTAGCATCAATAGGAGAAGTCTTTGGTCCTCTAAAGGCTGGATTCCCTAGTGGAGGGGAATGCCAGGGTGGTCCCATTTGCTGCTGGTAGACATGGCCTCTTGGGAGAAGTACTCTTGCACAATGGGTCTGGAGGCCTAGCCACCTCTGGGAGTATATGGTGCAGAGTAGGAGGCAGGAAAGACCTTGCCTGTCCTCTTTCGTGTACAGCTGGATCCATTCTCAGTGAAGGTTGGTCTCCTGGGGATGGGGGGGAGTCACCCTGCAAGGAGAGTTTTAGTTCACTAAGGACTGCTATTTCAGGATCACAGTTACTATGTGAAACAGATCCCAGCTATGACAGGGACTCTACCTTCAATGGGTTTGTAGGAAAAATCCAGCTGATCACAGGAATGGACAAAGCTCTTGTTGGGATGTGCAGAAAAGGAGAGGCATTATGTGACGATTCCCCTAAACCTTGCCTATGGAAGTGAAGGAGTTTCTGGTGTGGTCCCTCCAAACTCAGTGTTCATTTTGATGTACTCTGGGTGGATTTGGAATTCTGAAGACCAGGTTCATATTCAGATGTATTTCAACCCCCTCAGTTGCCGTCTGGACTATGCAAGTATCTGATTTTATGAGGTACCACTACAACAGAACACTTTTGGATGGTACACTTTAATTCCAGCCATAATCACATGGAAACCTTTGGCACATTCGTGAGAATTGGATGGCTGATTCCTGGAATGGACATAGGGCTGCTGGGCATGTGTGTTGTGGAGAAGCGTATCAGTGCCATCTCCCTTTTTCTGGCTATGGGGAGGAGGGAGATGCAAAAGACTTGCCTGGGCAGACGTCCCTAGTCTTTGATGTTGCACTGTTGAGCCTCCATAACCCCAAGGATACCATTTCTGTTGAGAATAAGGTCATCCCTGAGAACTGTGAGCAGAGAAGTCAGAGTGGGGACTTCCTCAGGTATCATAACAATGTTATGCTTCTGGATGCCACCCTCTTTGACTCCAGCTATTCAAGGAACCACACCTTTGACAAATACATTGGGCAGGGTTATGTGATTCCTGGGATGGATGAAGGTTTACTTGGTGTCTGCATTGGAGAGAAGCAAAAGATTGTGGTCTCTCCTCACCTGGGCTATGGAAAAAATGAAAGATGGAGAATTCCTGGCTCAGCAGTGCTGGTCTTTGACATCCACATAATTGGCTTTCACAACCCTTCGGATTCCATCATCATCACTTCCCACTATAAGCTTCCAGTCTGTTCGGTGCTGAGTAAGATAAGGAATTACCTCAAATACCACTACAATGCCTCATTTCTGGATTGAGCCTCTCACTGGAATTCCTTTCTCTCATGCTCTTCTCCAATTTTGTCCCTGCAGTTCCTTCAGACAAGAACAATTCTGGGTCAGAGCTTTTGACTGTGGGATGGCAACCCCATCCCTCCAATTGATGTCCTGGAGTCTACAAATTCCACCCTCCACCATTGTAGAGCACTTCATTCAAGTTCCCTCCCTTTGAGTCCTGAAAGTCTCTCACCTCCCAGGTCTCTAGTGCATTCTAGATGATTCCTCCACCTCCTACCTCCCAAGGTTACCTGTTTCCTGCCACACCCACTCCAGAGAAGACTGTGTGACAGGCCTAAAAGCTTGGATGCAGTCCCGAGGCAAAGAGTTTCATGGAAACTTAGTCTCCTGGAATCTTGGCATCCCATAGCATGAATGCACCAAACCTGTCCCTGTGATAGTCAGTGTATGAATCTCTGTGCTTTCTTTCAGTAATGTTTTATTATTTTACTAATACCTAAATCAGGTTGAACTCTACTGTCTGGCCTTCACCAATGTCCCAGGCAGCCTTTGAGCTGATCCTGGGCCTGGAGTTTCATAAGAATGTTATTCATCCAGACGAAATGCCCCAGTGTTAACCAGGCATCTGTTTGCTGGATAGGAGCTAGTATATTCAGGGCTAGTTCAGAATAGTAAACTTAGAATTCTCATTACAGACATAAATGGCTACCTACAGTACATAATAGTAGAAAGAAGGTGGGTTGTGGTTTTAGGATGAACTGAAGTATTATATCATTCATGAAAGGGTTAGTAGAACAGAATTCCCCTGGTGCATGTTTTTCACTAGGCCCAGAGGAATCGCATAATTAGGTATTTACTAAGGGACCCCTGGTGGTGGGTTTAAAAATTGCATCAGACCTTTCACCTGGATCCTGTGATTAGCTGATTTTAGATAGGGCTGTTCCTATCTCAATTGTAAACACTGCCTGGCTCCCGCCAGCTTTTTATGTATCCATTTTCTTTATTTTGTGTAATGAACCATTATGCACCTCAATGTACCTTGGCGGATGTATTCACCTAGCTTTCTTGTTTTTCTTCTGTATTATAAGTCTGATGCTCGCTTTGAGAAATTACATTCAGATACAACACTCCCTTGTGTTCATGTCTGTTTGTCACTTTTCGCAGACTCCCTGCCCAACTGTACCAAGACCCTGATTCTCCCATGGATTGAGGGGCCGACTGAGTCCAGTCTTCAGCCTTTCTTTCTGCTGACCCCCCAGGGCTTCAGTTCTAGCCCGCCAACCCCCACCCAACACCTGATCATGTCCCTCCTTACCTTCCTTGTCCACTCTCCCACCCAGGTACTTCCCTCATTCTGTCCCTTGTGACTGCTTTCTTCTTCCTCCCAAGTGGGACTGAGGCATCCTCACTTGGGTCCTTCAACTTGTTAAACTTCTTGAGTTCTGTGGATGATATTCTGTACTCTTTTTTTGACTAATGCCCATTTATTAGTGACTGTATACCAGGCCTGTCCTTTTGGGTCTGAGTTACCTCACTCAGGATGATATTTTCTAGTTCCATCCAGTTGCCTGCAAAACTCATGATGTCCTCCTTCTTTATACCTGCACAGTATTCCATTGTGTAAATGTACCACATTTTCAGTATCTATTCTTTCATTGTGGGACATCTGGGTTTTTCCAGCTTCTGGCTCTCAAAAATAAGGCTGCTATGAACATAGTGAAACACATGCCTCTGTGACATGGTAGGGCATCTTTTGGGCATATCCCCAAGACTGATATAGCTGGGTCTTCAATTAAATCTACTTCCAATTTTCTGAGGAACCTCCACATTGATTTCCAGGGTGGTTGTACCAGTTTGCAATCCCGTTAGCTCCTCTTTCTTCATGTCCTTATGAACATGTGCTCTTACCTGAGTTTTCAATCTTAGCCATTCTGATTGGTGTAAGGTGGAATCTCAGGATTATTTTGATTTACATTTCCCTGATCACTAAGGACATTGAACAATTCTTTAAGTGCTTCTCAGCCATTCGAGATTCCTCTGTTGGAATTCCCTGTTTAGATTTATACCCCAAATTTGTATTGGGTTATTGGTTTCTTTGTGTTAGACTCTTGGCTTCTTTATACATGTTGGATATTAGTCCTCAATTGGATATGGGATTAGTAAAGATTTCTTCCCAATCTGTAGGTGCTGATTGTCCTTTGACTTTTAGAAGCTTTCAAGTTTCATGAGGTTCCATTTATCAGTTCTTGATCTTACAGCCAGAGCCATTGGAGTTCTATTTAGGAAATTCCCATGTGTGCCAATGATTTTGAGGCTCTTTCCCACTTTCTCTTCTATTAGATTCAGTGTATCTGGTTTTATATTGAGGTCCTTGATTCATTTGGCCTTGGGCTTTGCGCAAGGTGACAAATATGCATCTAATTTCATTTTTCTACATACAGACTGCCAGTTAGACTAGCACCATTTATTAAAGATGCTTTGTTTGTTCCATTGTATATTTTGGGCTTCTTTGTCAAAGATCACGTGTCCATAAGTGGGTGGTTTTATTTCTGGGTCAGCAATTCTCTTCCATTAATCAACCTGTCTGTCTCTGTACCAATACCAAACTGTTTTTATCACTATTGCTCTATAGTGTAGCTTGAGGTCAGGTATTCTGCTTCCTCCAGAAGTTCTTTTTTGTTAATAATTATTTCCCACTAGCAAGATTTTGCTGAAAGGACCCAGACATAGCTGTCTTTTGTGAGACTATGCCAGGGCCTAGCAAACACATAAGTGGATGCTCACAGTCAGCTATTGGATGGATCACAGGGCCCCCAATGGAGGAGCTAGAGAAAGTACCCAAGGAGCTAAAGGGATCTGCAACCCTATAGGTGGAACAACATTATGAACTAACCAGTACCCCAGAGCTCTTGACCCTAGCTGCATATGTATCAAAAGATGGCCTAGTCGGTCATCACTGGAAAGAGAGACCCATTGGACTTGTAAACTTTATATGCCCCAGTACACGGGAACGCCAGGGCCAAAAAGTGGGAGTGGGTGGGTAGGGGAGTAGGGGGGAGGGTATGGGGGACTTTTGGGATAGCATTGTAAATGTAAATGAGGAAAATACCTAATAAAAATATTTTTAAAAAAGAATTATTTCCCTATTCTGCATTTTTTTTTTGGTTTTCCAGATGAATTTGAAAATTGCTCTTTCTATATATTTGAAGAATTGCATTGGGATTTTTAATAGGAATTGCATTGAATCTGTAGATTGTTTTTGATAGGATGGCCATTTTTTACTGTTAATTCTACCAATTTATTGTTAGTATTAAACTATGATAATTCTACCAATTTATTGTGAGATCTCTTCATTTTCTGAGTTCTTCGATTTCTTTCTCTGGAGACTTGAAGTTATTGCCATACAGATTTTTCATTTCTTTGGTTAGAGTTACCCCAAGACATTTTACATTATTTGTGGTTATTATGAAAGGTGTTGTTTCCCTAATTTCTTTTTTCAGCCCATTTATCATTTTGCAGGTTGCTAATGTATACTATCATATCATCTGCAAATAGTGATACCTTGACTTACTCTTTGCCAATTTTTATTCCCTTGAGCTCCTTTTGTTGTTTTATTACTCTAGCTAGGACATCTAGTACTATATTGAATAGATATGGGGAGAGTGGTCATCCTTGTCTTGTCTCTGATTTTAGTGGGATTGCTTCAAGTCTCTCTTCACTTAATTTGATATTAGCTGCTGATTTGATGTATATTGTTTTATTATGCTTAGATGTCTGCCTTGAATTCCTGATCTTTCCAATACTTTTAAAATAAAGGGATGTTGTATTTGGTCAAATACTTTTTCAGCATCTAATAAAATGATCATGTAATTCTGTTCTTTGAGTTTGTTCATATCATGAATTACATTAATGGATTTCATATATTAAGCCATTCCTGTATCCCTGGGATAAAGCCTACTTGATCAAGGTAGATTATGGTTTTGATTTGTTCTAGGATTCAATTGGTGAGAATTTTATTTGGTATATTTGTATCAATATTCATAAGCAAAATTGGTCTTAAGTTCTCTTTTTTGTTGGGTCTTTGTGTGCTTTAGGTATCAAAGTAATTGTGGCTTCATAGAATGAATTAGGTAGTGTTCATTCTCTTTCTATTTTATAGGATACTTTGAGGAATATTAGTATTAGCTCTTCTTTGAATGTCTGGTAGAATTCTGCACTAAAGCCATCTGGCCCTGGACTTTTTTGTTATTGTAGTTCGGAGGTTTTTAATGACTTCTTTTATTTCCTTAGGGCATATGGGACTGTTTAGGTAGTTTACTTCCTCTTGATTTAACCTTAGTACTTGGTATCTGTCTAGAAAATCATCCATTTCATCCAGATTTTTCAGTTTTTTAAGTATATGCTTTTGTAGTAGGATCTGATGATTTTTTTTAATTTCCTCCATTTCTGGAGATATGTCTCCATCTTTATTTCTGATTTTGTTAATTTAGATACTGTCTCTGGGCCCTATAGTTAGTTTGGCTAGGGATTTATCTATTTGTTGATTTTCTAAAACAAACCAACAAACAAACAAACAAACAAAAAAAACACAGCTTTTAGTTTTGTTCTTTTTGTTTGTTTGTTTTTGTTTTTGTATAGTTCCCTTTGTTTCTATTTTGTTGATTTCAGCTCTGAATTTCATTACTTCCTAATCTTCTTGGGTGTGTTTGCTTCTTATGGTTCTAGTGTTCTCAGGTGTGCTGTTAAGTTGACAGTGTATGATCTCTCCAATTTCTCTCAGGGTATTTAATGCTATCAATTTTCCTCTTAACACTGCTTTCAATGTGTCCCGCAAGTTCGAGTATGCTATGGCTTCATCTCATCCCTGATTTTTGCATGTATGTAGGTGTATCCAAGGATTGCTGTGGTAGGAGAACCAGGATCTAAGGATGCCAAAGTATGGTGGCTTCTATTGCTTTTGGTCTTATACTTGCCTCCTGCCATCTGGTTATCCCTAGTGTTAGCTGGTCTGGGTATCTCTGTCTGGTGCCTCCCTCTTGCATCACTTGGTTGCTGTAGGTCTCCTGGTAGGACTGTGACCCTGGCTGTAGCAGACCTCCTGTGTAGTTCTCAGACTGTGGGGTCTTCAGAGGGGCAGACAAGCTGCTGATTTGTTGCCCTGGCTGCAGCAGATCTCCTGGAATGCCTTCAAACTGTTGAGTCTTCATAGGAGCAGTCAAGCTGTTGCCCTGTGTGTAGCTGTTCTCCTGGCAGGCTTTCCAATTATGGGATCTGTTTCCCAGTTGCATTGGGAGCAGCAGACCTCCTGGAGACCTTGAGACTGTGGTGTCTTCAGAGGAGCAGACAAATTGGTGCTGTACCCCAGCTGATAGCAACTGCTGGAAGGGGCCCTTATGTCATTCTTAACTGTAACATTTACTTTAAAAGCGACAGTACTCTGTGTAATGTTTTAAATAATTTAAATGTTTTCAACTGGTAAAATAAAGTGCAGGAAATGAAAAGATCTATAGTGAATATGGATGTTTTTAATTCTCAAGCTTTATTCAGTGGAAAATCTGATGAGGTGACTTTGAATATTCAGCTGTGTGTTGGCACAACTTATACATTCTGTTCATCTTAAAAAATATCCAATGGCTGTGCAATCTAGTTCTTGGCTTTGGTCACAATTTTTTATTCCAGTTGTGCTATTGATTTCACTTCTTTGGTATTTCTACTTTTCTTTTTAGCTTATCAGTAGTTAAAGCTGTTATCTTTATGGCTATTTTCCAGTTTTAATTGTGACACGAAGAAAACCACTAAGCCAATTGATAAAATATTTCTTATATATAAAAGAAATATGATGGCTTGTAGATTGCAATTTTCCTCTCAATTTTGCTCACTAAATCCTGTCTTTCCAAATTCTGATTCATTTTCATTTTTTAATGTATGAGAATGTATTTGTAAGTCAACCATTTGGGTCTTGAATCAAATATGAAGATGAAATAAGATTGTATAAGATGAAGTTAAAATTGAACTATAAATACTATATTTATATAAAGGATAGCTATATGTAGTTATAAATATATAATACATATATGTACTATTATATAATATAAATATATAATATGTAATATATAAGATACATATAGAAGGTGATATGCTTTTCAGGTTGCATTAAAACTTTACAATGTTTTCTAAAGGAAGGAGTGGTCACAAGTCAAATGTTGATCAATTCTAGGGGGAAAAGAAATTAGTTCCACATTAAACAATTTGGTTTAGTAAAATTGGAATTTATAAAATTATAACTTTATCCATTATTATTCCATCTTTCTAAGGTTTAATGGCATTGGTAACATTCATTATGCACAAGTGTACCCATCGCAACAGAAACTTACAGGTACTATTATATAATAAAGTTCAATGAATATTAATAAATCATCAAGTATTTTACATTTAATTCTGTCTTCTGTATTCAAGGAATTGATTCTTTTAACTAATAAGATGGGAATCTAATTTCAAAATTTATCTAACTGAAATAATTACAAACATTTAAAAATAATTGATTATATTAAGGAAATAGATGAATTACAAAATGGCTATCAGAATTTTCTCCCATTTATTGTAGAAATTAACTGTATCTTCATCTAGTAAATAAAAAGCAGACAATATTATTATTAGAGGGAGTTAAAGAACTACATTTATGTGGTGAAATTCCAAGTTAGAACCACAGCTTGCAAGATGAAGGAAACAAAGAATTAGAAATTTTGCCTAAGTTTGGCCTTGAATATACTCCTTGAGAACTATAAAATAAAATATGACATTTATAAATGATTTATAATTAAAATCTGAGAGTGACCCTGAAAAGAAGTTTGCTCAGTACATATGCAATATGTATTATCTCAAACTGGACAATCAAGTGCTCATAAGGATGAGCCAGAAAGTGTGGATCTGTAAGTGCAAAAATGAGGACAAAAACCAGGAAATATTATAAATAAGTCCATGCTCTCAACTATTAATATGTTCGCTCATATTATAGTCATCAGTATTAAAAATAAAAAATGTGACAGAGCAAGGACACACAGCTAGTAACAGTTAGCTATGTGCTCCAGCTCCAACATTAATAGCTTATTTTATAGCTTGTTCTTGGCTAAACTAGTTAACTCACACTTCTGATAAAGGGTCAGATATTAAAAGTAATGCTTTACTTTAAATAACTTTAAAACTTTAAAACTCCTCTTCCTCTTTTCATTCTCTGAAAGAAAAATGAAGAACCAGTCTAGGGAGAACATTTTAGGGTTTTGGGCAAACATCCAATCTGATCTAATGGGAATGCTTTTTATGAGTTTAAACTAAGAAGTACAGGAAAAATTATAATCTAGTGATGTTATATTGGCTGAAGCTCAACAATTGTTTTGCAAAGAAAAGTTGAATATGCCATGGTGGCTCTGGATAGAGAATAAATGTGGGGTATTAAGGAAACTGTTTAGAAAGCAAAGAAATCAACTGTGAGAAGCCATTCATGGAAACCACTAAGGAGGAGAATTCTTTCTATTCCATGCAATATGTATTCTCATGACACAAGGGAGAAGGTAAAACAATGTCTGTTTCTGTTTGTCTATTTTCCCCTCTGTGAAATCATAGGGAATCACTGAGACTGTTCAAATAGAAAGATGAAATTATATGTAGACAATAAAGCATAAGACAGACAACAGTGGATGCCTATTGTAATGCAAAAGACTAAAAATTCAATATTTATTATAGAGTTATGACAGCATAGCTATGACCAAGATGAAGGTGATATTATTAAATGTAGATCATAAAATGACCACACACAGGGTCAAACACAGAGGAAGAGAGAGAAAGAGAGAGCTGCTTACATTGTCAATCCATTCACTTGCTTGTTTTATCCTATATTTTTTTGTCAACATATGTTTACTACTATTCTGGTTTCTATGAACACCAAAATGGACATTTGAGTCTTTACTCTAAATTATTGTACAGTGTAGTAAAGATGTATAGACTATTAACACAGTATAATATTCATAAAAATAGCAACAATCCTCAATTAAAGTTTGACTTAATGTTTAAAGGTGATAAAGAAGATATCTGAAATGTTGAAATGTTCAGACAATGAGTACAATGCTTGTCAGATGACAAAGGCATATAAAACTCCCTCTAGAGTCAACTTTTAATAGTCTATGTGAAACTTTGCTAGAGGATTTTAAATGCATGAAACATCAATACTCTATTATTTAAAATGGTTTTAAAAGCTATAAATAAGCAGTGAATATTTATCATAGACAAAATGATGTTTTGATACTGTGAATCAGTTCAATCTGGGTAATTATGATATATACCTTGACATACTTAATTATCATGATGATACTCCCTTATAAAGTTTGAAAATACAATTCATTGCATCCTTATCTTTTCTTCTGTTGCCTTATGTTTCCTATACCCTCCCCCCGCCTGTTCCCCTACCCACCCACTCCCACTTCTTGGTCCTGGCCTTCCCCTGTACTGGGGCATATAAAGTTTGCAAGACCAAGGGGCCTCTCTTCTCAATGATAGCCAACTAGGCCATCTTCTGCTACATATGCAGGTAGAGACACAAGCGCTGGGGGTATTGGTTAGTTCATATTGTTGTTCCACCTATAGGGTTGCAGACCCCTTCAGCTCCTTGGGTACTTTCTCTAGCTCCTCCATTGGGGGCCCTGTGTTCCATCCAATAGCTGACGGTGAGCATCCACTTCTGTATTTACCAGGCACTGGCATAGCCTCACACTATATCAGGGTCCTTTCAGCAAAATCTTGCTGGCATATGCAATAGTATCTGGGTTTGGTGACTGATTATGGGATGGATCCCTGGGTGTGGTAGTCTCTGGATGGTCCATCCTTTTGTCTTAGCTCCAAACTTTGTCTCTATAACTCCTTTCATGGGTATTTTGTTCCCTATTCTAAGGAGGAATGACGTATCCACACATTGGTCTTCCTTCTTCTTGATTTTCTTGTGTTTTGAAAATTGTATCTTGGGTATTCTAAGTTTCTGGGCTAATATCCACTTATCAGTGAGTGCATATCCAAGAATTTAACATTTAATGTTATTTCATTATTAAGGATCATTTGACGATGAGACATATCTGCTCCTAACAGCTTCCCCATTCTCCTTCAAAGAAGAATTAATCATCTTTAATTCTAGGTGAGATTGCTTATCATGGCAAGGTAGCCACAGGGCAGAAATTGCCTATTTCATCTGCAGGCAACATACTGTCCAGGAAAAGGACACACTAATGTGCAGTAGTCTACTAATAGCTCTGCCCAAACGGGTAAACAGTCCATCATAATTCTGCTTTACAAAGGTCTGTCAGATGATCCTAGGCAAGAGGGCTGAAGACAGATGATCCAATGTTATAAGAAATTAGGGGCTGTCCAGGCAGTTACCTGTCTCTACTATTTGTTTAAGCTTTAGAAACTATGTTTGGTACTTCCTATATACTCAGGTAATATTTATTTCATTCTCAGATATCTGATGGGGTTAAAGACTAATTATATAGTCCCATAAGCAAACTTAAGTTGTTTAACATGAATGACATGATATGAAGTAGAAAGCATGTTTTTCAGATGGTATTACAGACTAAAATCTAAACATAATTCAGAGATAGAATTATAACTCTTTAAGTTGGGAATGATGGTAGAGTACTTTATCCAACTGGCAAATATGATGGACTGGATGTTAATTGTATATCATGATTTGTAATGTATATAAATTGTTGTAATTATGTTTAATTTAGGTCTGAGAAAAAAGTTGATTTTTGGTTTTTTGGGGGTTTTGGACAAAAATGGTGAGATATAGGGGGTGTCATTCTGGTTTCTTTTTCTTTTTTTTAATTGGGGAATCTGTGTTTACTGATACTGAGTTGCCAGTCTCTAATGGTTGAGCACAGAGCCTGACACTGAGAGTTGCATGGGTAGGATACAGGGCAAATCAGTGACTGGGCAGAAGAGAGAAGGGAATGTAGTTGTAGAGGTGAAAAAGCCAACCAGCCACATAAGTTTCAGGTAAGTGTCCTCTGGCCACTTCTGGTGTGTGTGTGTTTTTTATTCTAAGATCTGAGATAGCTCCTGGGTACAGACATGTGTACAACCAGCCAGGAGCAAAAAGCAGGACAGTCAAAACTCCTGCAACACAATATATCAACAGAGGGCAGAAAAAGGACAAAGAAAGTCAGTACTTATGGTTTCTCCAAAACATAGAGACTACAACCAACAATGCTTATTTTACTTGTGAATATCCAGCCTGAACAGTATTCTATAGGAATCATCCACTTTTGCTCCACTCAGTGTCACATGAGTAAATGTGTTCAGTGTGCTAGTTACATTTGCAAAGGTATTGTTAAAAAAATCTAAAAACAATAACTTAGGAAACGAAGGATTCATTTTGGCTCTGGTTTTAGCACATGAAATTTCCTCCAAAAAATTCTTCTTTTGCAATGATGCCCTGTTCAACTGTAAATTTCTAAGCAACAATTTCATGTCATGGTAGACATCAAGCACTGAAAATCAGGCATGGAGGTGTTGGGACATGATACCCCGCAAGTATTCCACCTAGTGTCCCCTGCTAGGTCACATTTTGTAAAATTTCTAGAATCTTCCAAAATAATTCCACTAACTAAATGCACATGTTTGTAATATAATATATTACTGAGGTCATAAGAAGCCATTTGAAAGGTTTTCTCTGAAGTTCCATTTGCTCATTTGACTGACAATTGGTGTTATCTAATAAAAAATTATCTGAGCTAGATAGGCCATGTCCATATTTTTTTTGTATATATATATATAGTGTGTGTGTGTGTGTGTGTGTGTGTGTGTGTGTGTGTGTGTGTTCATGTGCATGCTTATAAATCAGTGACTAGCTTCCAAGAAAATATGAGGTGAGAAAGGAGCCATATAAAAGTAGCATTGCCTTACAAATCTGGTCATAAGAGACATACGGCATCAATACCAAAATTCCATTGGCTAAAATCCAATTGGGATCAGTGGACATGATACAAATGAGAAGTTACCCCATCTTCTGGGGATAATTATAAAATAATCTATAGAAGTTTTGTTCAATAGTATAATGGGAGAATAAAATATTACAATATGCAGGCTACCATTGTAAGTCACAGGTCTTGGCAATATATGTCAAAATGCCAGTATTAGATACTTAAATACTAATCTAATACTCAGTATTAGATTAAATAATATTTTCAAATGTTTTCTGTACCTTTTGTAATCTCTTTCTCCCCAAACCTCCCATCCAATATCCAAATTAATATAGATATTAATTAATCTGTCTTTTTTTGCCAATATGTGAGCTTGATGTGTTATAACAATAGAGTCATTCAGTAGGTTATGTTGTTGATTTTTGTCTGACACCTTTTACTTAAAATATCAGTATGAGATTCACCCTGCTAATATATATGTCAAAGATTTATTTATCTGTTTATTATTTGTCAGTTGATGTACATTTGTGTTAACTCAATATACTGAATTAAATGAATAATTCTGCTATGAGCATTCATGTATAAGTATTTGCATAGATGTATATTATTTCTCTTGTTTAAATTCTTAGGAGGAGAATACACGGATTCTGTAGTCATTCTTTTTTTATTTTATTATGAATCAGTCCATTTGTTTACATCTCAAATGACATCCCACTTCCTGGTTAACCCTCAACAAATCCTCCCATCCCACATCTGTCCTCTTCCCCCTTCCCTTTGACTCTATGTGGGTGCTTCCCTACCCTCCCCCACCCCACTGTTCTAGAATCCCCCTAAGGTGAAGCATCAAACCTCCACAGGACCAAGAACCTCCCCTCCCACTGATGTCAGACAAGGCCATCCTCTGTTGCATATGTATCTGGAGCCATGGATTCTACCCTGTAAATTCCTTGGCTGGTGGTCTAATACCTGGGACCACTAGATTGTCCAACCAGCTGACATTCTTCTTTCTATGGGATTGCAATCCCCTGGCACTCATCTAGTTCTTCTGCAAACTCCCCCACCTGGGGTCCCTGAGCTCAATCTGATGCTTGACTACAAACATCCACATCTGCCTTGGTCAGTTGCTGGCAGAACCTCGGAAGGAACAGTCAAACCAAGTTCCTGTCAGCAAGTACTTCTTGGCAACAGCAACAGTAACAGGGTTTGATGTCTACAGATAGGATGGATACCCAGGTGGTGTGGTCCCTGGATGGCCCTTCCTTCAGTCTCTGCTCCATCTTTTTTCCCTGTCTCTCCTTTGGACAGGAACATTTCTGGGTTAAAAACTTTGAGATGGGTAGGTGACTGCATCACTCAACTGGAGGCTGTGCCTATCTATGGGAGGTAGCCTCGACTGGCTCTAGCTCCCCTTTGCTGCACATTTCAGCCAAAGTCATCCCATTAGGTCCTGGGAGCCCCTCACTTCCCTGGCATCTGGGATCCTCCAGTGGCTATCCCCAGTTCTTCATCATCTACTGCTGCATGTAGTTATTCAATTTCCTAACCTTCTGTACCTCTCTTCAATCCCCTCCAGTACCTGATACTGCCCCCTTATTTCCTCCCCCTCTCCCTCCCAGGTCCTCCCTTCTTCCCCCTCCTGTGATCATCCTGTTCCCCACTCAATGCAGGACTGAAGTGTCCGCACCCTGGTCTTTCTTCGAAATAAGTTCCAAATGGTCTGTCGTTTCTATCATGGGCATTGTGAACTTTGGAGTTAATATCCATTTAGTGCATTCTTTTGTGTCTGGGTTACCTCAATCAGGATGATATTTTCTAGTTCCATCTATTTGCCTGCAAATTTCATGAAGTCATTGTTTTTGATAGCTAAGTCGTACTCCATTGGGTAAATGTACCACATATTCTTTATCTATTCTTTTGTTGAGGGATAATTGGTTGGTTTCCAGCTACTGGCTATTATAAATAAGGTTACTGTGAACATAGTGGAGCATGTGTCCTTGTTGTGTTTTGGAGCATCTTATGGGTACATACCCAGTAGTGTTATAGCTGTGTCTTTAGATAAAACTATTTCCAATTTTCTCAGGAGCCAGCAGATTGATTTCCAGAGTGGATGTGTCAGCTTTTAATCCCACCAGCAACGGAGGAGTGTTCTTCTTTCTCCACATCCTTGCCAGCAACTGCTGGCACTTGCATTTTTGATCTTAGCCATTCTGACTGGTGTAAGGTGGAATCTTGGGGTTGTTTCAATTTACATTCCCTTGATGACTAAGGATGTTGAGCATTTCTTTAACTTGAGATTCCTCAGTTGAGAATTCTCTATTTAGATCTGTACCCCATTTTAATAAGGTTATGTGGTTCTCTGGAGTTTCTTGAGTTCTTTGTATATTTTGGATTAGGCCTCTATTGGATGCAGGGTTGGTAAAAATCTTTTCCCAATCTGTGGGTTCCCGTTTTTTCATACTGACAATGTCCTTTATCTTACAGAAGCTTTTCAATATATGAGGTCCTATTTATCGATTGTTGATCTTAGAGCATGAGCCATTAATTTTCTGTTCAGGAATATTTCCCTGTGCCCATGTATTTGAGGTTCATTCCCACTTTCTCTTCTATTACATTCATCATATCTGGTTTTATGTGGAAGTCCTTGATCCACTTGGACTTGAGCTTTGTATAAGGAAATAAGAATGGATCAATTTGCATTCTCCTACATACTGACCTCCAATTGAACCAGCTCCATTTTATTGAAAATGGTCTCTCTTTTCCACAGGATGATTTTAATCTCTTTGTAAAAGAGCATGTGACCATAGGTAAGGGTTCATTTCTGGGTCTTCAATTCTAATCCACTGATCTATATGTCTATCTCTGTACCATGTGGTTTTTATTACTATTGATCTATAGTACAGCTTGAGGTAAGGGATAGTGACTCACCCATAAGTTCCTATTCTTGAGAATAGATTTCAATATCCTAGATTTTTTGTTACTCCAGATGAATCTGAAAATTGCTCTTCCTAACTCAATGAAGACTGAGTGGGAATTTTGATGGGAATTGCATTGAACCTGGAGATTGCTTTTGGTAAGATGGACATTTTTACTATATTAGTCCTGCCAAAACATAAGCATAAGAGTTATTTCAAACTTTTGAGGTCTTTTTCGATTTATTTTTTTAATAGACTTGAAGTTACAATCATACAGATCATTCACTTGCTAGGTTAGAGTGACACCAAGAAAGTTTATATTATTTGTGACTATTGTGAAGGGTGTTTTCCTAATTTCTTTCTCAGACCATTTTTCCTCTTAGTAGAGGAAGGCTCATGACTTGGTCCAGTTAATTTTATATTCAGCCAGTTTGCTAAAGTTAATCAGCTATAGGAGCTCTAGAGTAGAATTTTGGGGATCACATATGCATACTATCATATCATCTGCAAATAGTGATACCTAGATTTCCCCCTTCTCAATTTGTATCCCAATGATCTCCTTTCCTCTAATTGTTCTAGCTAGAACTTTGCGTATTTTATTGAGTAGATAGGGAGAGAGTGGGAAGCCTTGACTTGTCACTAATTTTAACAGGGTTGCTTTGAGTCTTTCAACATTTAGTTTGATGTTGGTAATTGCTTTGCTGTATATTGCTTTTATTATGTTTAGGTATGGACCTTGAATTCCTGATCTTTCCAAGACTTTTATCATGAAGGGGTGTTGGTTTTGTCAAATATTTTCTCAGCATCTAATGAAATCATCTGTGTTTTTTTTTCTTTTTTTTTAATTAGGTATTTTCCTCATTTACATTTCCAATGCTATCACAAATGTCCCTCATACTCTCCTCCCAACTACCCCACCCACCCACTCCCACTTCTTGGCCCTGGCATTCCCCTGTACTGGGGCATATAAAGTTTGCAAGTCCAATGGGCCTCTCTTTCCAATGATGGCCAACTAGGCCATCTTTTGATACATATGCAGCTAGAGTCAAGAGCTCCGGGGTACTGGTTAGTTCATAATGTTGTTCCACCTATAGGGTTGCAGATCCCTTTAGCTCCTTGGGTACTTTCTCTAGCTCCTCCATTGGGGTCCCTGTGACCCATACAATAGCTGCCTGTGAGTATCCACTTCTGTGTTTGCTAGGCCCCGGCATAGTCTCACAAGAGACAGCTATATCTGGGTCCTTTCAGCAAAATCTTGCTAGTGTATGCAATGGTGTCAGCGTTTGGAAGCTGATTATGGATGGATCCTGGGATATGGCTGTCTCTAGATGGTCCATCCTTTTGTCTCAGCTCCAAACTTGTCTCTGTAACTCCTTCTATGGGTGTTTTGTTCCCAATTCTAAGAAGGGGCAAAGTGTCCACACTTAGGTCTTTGTTCTTCTTCAGTTTCATGTGTTTTGCAAATTGTAACTTATATCTTGGGTATTCTAAATTTCTGGGCTAATATCCACTTATCAGTGAGTACATATAATGTGAGTTCTTTTTGGATTTGTTACGTCACTCAAGATGATGCCCTCGAGGTCCAACCATTTGCCTAGGAATTTCATAAATTCATTCTTTTTAATAGCTGAGTAGTACTCCATTGTGTAAATGTACCACATTTTTTGTATCCCTTCCTCTGTTGAGGGGCATCTGGGTTCTTTCCAGCTTCTGGCTATTATAAATAAGGCTGCTATGAACATAGTGGAGCATGTTTCTTTCTTACTAGTTGGAACATTTTCTGGATATATGCCCAGGAGAAGTATTGCAGGATGCTCTGGTAGAACCATATCCAATTTTCTGAGGAACCGCCAGACTGATTTCCAGAGTGGTTGTACAAGCTTGCAATCACACCAACAATGCAGGAGTGTTCCTCTTTCTCCACATCCTCACCAGCATCTGCAGTCACCTGAATTTTTGATCTTAGCCATTCTGGTGTGAGTTGGAATCTCAGGGTTGTTTTGATTTGCATTTCCCTGATGATTAAGGATGCTGAACATTTTTTCAGGTGTTTCTCAGCCATTTGGTATTCCTCAGAGGAGAATTCTTTGTTTAGCTCTGAGCCCCATTATTTAATGGGGATATTTGATTTTCTGGCGTCCACCTTCTTGAGTTCTTTATATATATTGGATATTAGTCCTCTATCTGATTTAGGATAGGTAAAGATCCTTTCCCAATCTGTAGGTGGCCTTTTTGTCTTATTGACAGTGTCTTTTCCTTACAGAAGCTTTGCAGTTTCATGAGGTCTGATTTGTCAATTCTCAATCTTACACCACAAGCCATTGCTGTTCTTTTTTTTTTTTTTTTTTTTTTTACGTATTTTCCTCAATTACATTTCCAATGCTCTCCCAAAAGTCCCCCATACTGTCCCCCCCACTTCCCTACCCACCCATTCCCACTTTTGGCCCTGGCGTTCCCCTGTACTGGGGCATATAAAGTTTGTGTGTCCAATTGGCCTCTCTTTCCAATGATGGCCGACTAGGCCATTTTTTGATACATATGCAGCTAGAGTCAAGAGCTCCGGGGTACTGGTCAGTTCAGAATGTTGTTCCACCTATAGGGTTGCAGATCCCTTTAGCTCCTTGGGTACTTTCTCTAGCTCCTCCATTGGGAGCCCTGTGATCCATCCAATAGCTGACTGTGAGCATCCACTTCTGTGTTTGCTAGGCCCCGGCATAGTCTCACAAGAGACAGCTATATCTGGGTCCTTTCAGCAAAATCTTGCTAGTGTATGCAATGGTGTCAGCGTTTGGAAGCTGATTATGGGATGGATCCCTGGATATGGCAGTCTCTAGATGGTCCATTCTTTTGTCTCAGCTCCAAACTTGTCTCTGTAACTCCTTCTATGGGTGTTTTGTTCCCAATTCTAAGAAGGGGCACAGTGTCCCCACTTTGGTCTTCATTCTTCATGAGTTTCATGCATTTAGCAAATTGTATCTTATATCTTGGGTATCCTAAGTTTTTGGCTAATATCCACTTATCAGTGAGGACATATTGTGTGAGTTCCTTTGTGATTGTGTTATCTCACTCAGGATGATGCCCTCCAGGTCCATCCATTTGCCTAGGAATTTCATAAATTCATTCTTTTTAATAGCTGAGTAGTACTCCATTGTGTAAATGTACCACATTTTCTGTATCCATTCCTCTGTTGAGGGGCATCTCGGTTCTTTCCAGCTTCTGGCTATTATAAATAAGGCTGCTATGAACATAGTGGAGCATGTGTTCTTCTTACCGGTTGTGACATTTTCTGGATATATGCCCAGGAGCGGTATTGCTGGATCCTCCAGTAGTACTATGTCCAATTTTCTAAGGAACCAGCAGACTGATTTCCAGAGTGGTTGTACAAGCTTGCAATCCCACCAACAATGCAGGAGTGTTCCTCTTTCTCCACATCCTCGCCAGCATCTGCTGTCACCTGAATTTTTGATCTTAGCCATTCTGACTGGTATGAGGTGGAATCTCATGGTTGTTTTGATTTGCATTTCCCTGATGATTAAGGATGTTGAACATTTTTTTCAGGTGCTTCTCTGCCATTCGGTATTCCTCATGTGAGGCCATTGCTGTTCTATTCAGGAATTTTTCCCCTGTGGTCCTGTGGGTAGCTTGCAGGTGTCAGCAGGCTCTGTGGCCAAGCTACCCTGGTGCTTTCGGGGACCAGATGGGTGTCGTTTTTTTCTTGAGTAAGTTTATATAGTGGATTATGTTGATGGATTTCCATGTACTGAACCATCCCTACATTCCTGGCGAAAAGCCTACTTGATTATGGTGAATAATCATTTTGATGTGTTCTTCAATTCATTTTGGGAGAATTTTATTATTTTTGCATTGTTATTATATGGGAAATTGGTCTGAAGTTCCCTTTTGGGAGGATCTCTTTTGGTTTAGGTACCAGTGTAACTGTGACTTCATAGAAAGAATTCGGTAATGTCCCTTCTGTTTCTATTTTGTTGAATAGTTTGAGAAGTATTTGTATTAGGTCTGATTGAATTCTGCACTAAAACCATCTGGCCTGGTTTTTTGTTGTTGTTGTTGTTTTGTTTTGTTTTGTTTTTGTTTGTTTTTTGTTTTGTTTTGTTTTGTTTTGTTTTGTTGGTTGGGAGACTTCTAATGATTGCTTCTATTTCCTTATCCTGATTTAACTTTGGAATGTTAATCTGTCTAGAATATCATTCATTTCATCTAGATTATCCAGTTTTGTTGAATATAGACTTTTGAGGAGGATCTGATGATTTTTTTTTAATTTCCTCAGTTTCTGTTGTTGTATCCCTTTTCATTACTTTTGTTAATGAAATTATTTTGTTAATTTGGATACTGTCTCTGTGCCCTATAGTTAGTCTGGCTAAGGGTTTGTCTATCTTGTTGATTTTCTCAAAGACCCAGTTCCTAGTTTTGTTGATTCTTTGTATAATTCTCTTTGTTTCCACTTGCTTGATTTCAGTCCTGAGTTTGATTATTTCCTGCTGTCTACTCCTCTTGTGTGAATTTGCTTCTTTTTTTTTTCTAGAGCTTTCAGGTGTGCTACTAATTTACTAGTGTATGATCTTTCCACTTTATTTATGGACGCATTCAGGGCCTCCAGTTTTTCTCTTAGCAAGGATTTCATTGTGTCGCATAAGTTTGGATATGTTGTGGCTTCATTTTCATCAAATTCTAAGAAGTCTTTAATTTATTTCTATATTTCTTCCCTGACCAAGTCATGATTGAGTAGACAGTTTTTTTGTTGTTATTGAAGACCAGCCTTAGTCTGTGGTGGTCCAATATAATACTTGGGATTAATTCAATATTCTTGTATCTGTTGAGGTTTGTTTTTTTGCCCAATGATATGGTAGTTTTTGAGAAGTTATCATGAGCTGCTAAGAAGGTACATTCTTTTGTTTTACGGTGAAATGTTCTGTAGATATCTGTTAAATCTATTTGGTTCATTAGTTCTACTAGTTTCACTGTGTCTCTGTTTTTTCTGTCTTTTTTTCTCCACTGGATGGTTTTAACTCTTTTGTCAAAGATCAAGTGACCATAGGTGTGTGGGTTTATTTCTGGATCTTCAGTTCTAATCCATTGATCTGTCACTGTACCAGTACCATGCAGGTTTTTTTATCACAATTGCTCTGTAGCATTGTTGTAGTCCTCCAAAAGATCCTCACTCACAAAAACAACAGAGACCAACATCACTGCAAACCATCAGAGGTTTTTTATTGATCCAACGGACTGGGGACTCCCCTCAGCAACAAGAGGAGAGTCCCCAAACAAACAAAGAACACACTTTTTATACCTTGTAAGGGGCAGATTTAGGCAACAGGGCTAGCTGGCTTATTCTCATTGGTGTAGCAAGTAACCTTTCCAGGCATTGGTTGGTTTGCATAGGGTGACTACTTTTGGCCTAGTGTCTCATTCTGCCTGCCCTTATGGTTTTTCTCTGAATTTAATGAGAGAATTTTTCCAAAAACTATTATTTTTGTTATGGTTATTTTTCCAAGAACAGCTAATATTGTTTTGGCAGCTGTAAACTTAGTCTGGTCATTCTGACCACTAAAACTATACAGTTTGGAAAGTACCTTCAAAAGGGGGCTGGCTAGGTGGTCTTGAATTTATTTTAGATTCTACAGTATAGCTTGAGATCAGGGATGGTGATTCCACCAGAAGTTCTTTTACTGTTGAGAATAGTTTTTGCTATCCTAGATTTTTCGTTATTCCAAATGAATTTGCAAATTGCCCTTTCTAACTCTGAAGAATTGAGTAGGAATTTTGTTAGAGATTGCAGTGAATTTTGTAGATTTCTTTTGGAAAGATGGTCATTTTTACTATATTAATCCTGCCAATCCATAAGCACGGGAGCTCTTTCCATCTTCTGAGATCTTCTTCAAATTTTTCTTCAGAGACTTGAAGTTCTTATTGTACATATCTTTGACTTGCTTAGTTAGAGTCACACCAAGGTATTTTATATTATTTGTGACTATTGTGAAGGGTGTTGTTTCCCTAATTTCTTTCTCAGCCTGTTTATCCTTTGTGGAGAAAAAGGTCACTGATTTGTTTGAGATAATTTTATATCCAGCTACTTCACTGAAGTTATCAGGTTTAGGAGTTCTCTGGTGGAATTTGGGGGGGTCACTTATGTATGCTATCATATCATCTGCAAATAGTGGTATTGACATCTACAAATTTAATGATTTAATTTTAAATGGCTGAGTTATATTACATTGTGTAACTATGGCATTTTTTTATCCATTCGCCCAGTGACAGACATCTAACTTATTTGCAATCTATTATTTTGAAAATTATATTAAATGAAATTATTTTCATTGCTACTTCATAGCTGTAACTTTGCTATTCTTATGAATTATATTGTAAATATCTGTCTTTTTCATGGTCTTAGGTGAAGCCTGTAAAAGAGTGATTTAACCTCAAAGAGGTCATGACCTACAGGTTGAGAAACACCACTCCTTGAAAATTAATTAAGATTACATTTGTGAAAAGGTCTACTGTGAATTTTGGCAACTGGATGACTTTTAGAACATTTTTATTCTTCATGCTTTTTCTTACATATTCATTATTCATGGTCCATTTCTGATTTTAATTCCCAGAAGTAGTCATCATTGTTAAGTAGGTTCTCTTTTCATTCCTCTTTTCAACACCACTTTCATTAGTTTGTCTTGTATATTTACTTTGTTTCTGCCAGCTGTTGTGTAGAAAGGCACATATTTCCTAAAAATATTTTTCATCTCTGAGGTACTTATGAAATTTGAAATATTGACAAAATACTAATCATTGAGATTCTGAGAATATTTTCTCAGTTAATATCCCTAGACTTCTCCCATCATTGTCTTATTAGATGTGTTTCTTGGGAAAATACTAGTTTTCTTTCACTTTATCAGTTTAACCCTCTTACTGTAATACACAGTGTGGCAAAAATGAATCATATCAGGATAGTTTTAGAAATATCTGTTTCACCCTGAGATTCCATCTCACACCAGTCAGAATGGCTAAGATCAAAAATTCAGGTGACAGCAGATGCTGGCGAGGATGTGGAGAAAGAGGAACACTCCTCCATTGTTGGTGGAATTGCAAGCTTGTACAACCATTCTGGAAATCAGTCTGGCGGTTCCTCAGAAAATTGGACATAGTACTACCAGAGGATCCCACAATACCTCTCCTGGGCATATATCCAGAAGATGTCCCAACTGGTAAGAAGGACACATGCTCCACCATGTTCATAGCAGCCTTATTTATAATAGCCAGAAGCTGGAAAGAACCCAGATGCCCCTCAACAGAGGAATGGATACAGAAAATGTGGTACATTTACACAATGGAGTACTACTCAGCTATTAAAAAGAATGAATTTATGAAATTCCTAGGCAAATGGTTGGACCTGGAGGGCATCATCCTGAGTGAGGTAACACAATCACAAAAGAACTCAAATGATATGTACTCACTGATAAGTGGATATTAGCCCAGAAACTTAGTATAGCGAGATATAAGATACAATTTACAAATATATGAAACTGAAGAAGAACGAAGACCAAAGTGTGGACACTTTGCCCCTTCTTAGAATTGGGAACAAAACACCCATGGAAGGAGTTACAGAGACAAAGTTTAGAGCTGAGACAAAAGGATGGACCATCTAGAGACTGCCATATCCAGGGATCCATCCCATAATTAGCCTCCAAACGATGACACCATTGCATACACTAGCAAGATTTTGCTGAAAGGACCCAGATATAGCTGTCTCTTGTGAGACTAGGCCGGGGCCTAGCAAACACAGAAGTGGATGCTCACATTCAGCTATTGGATGGATCACAGGGCTCCCAATGGAGGAGCTAGAGAAAGTATCCAAGGAGTTAAAGATATCTGCAACCCTGTAGGTGCAACAACATTATGAACTAACCAGTACCCCGGAGCTCTTGACTCTAGCTGCATATGTATCAAAAGATGGCCTAGTTGGCCATCACTGGAAAGAGAGGCCCATTGGACATGCAAACTTTATATGCCCCAGTACAGGGGAACACCAGGGCCAAAAAATGGGAATGGGTGGGTAGGGAAGTGGGGAGGAGGGTTCGGGGGACTTTTGGGATAGCATTGGAAATGTAATTGAGGAAAATACGTAATAAAAAATATTAGTCCGGGTGTGGTGGCGCACGCCTTTAATCCCAGCACTCGGGAGACAGAGGCAGGTGGATTTCTGAGTTCGAGGCCAGCCTGGTCTACAAAGTGAGTTCCAGGACAGCTAGGGCTACACAGAGAAACCCTGACTCGAAAAACCAAAAAAAATTAAATAAATAAAAATAAAATAATAATAAAAAAATTAAAAAAAAGAAATATCTGTTTCTCAGATACCTATCACGGTTCAACTATTTTCTTTTCTTCTTGTTGTCATCTTGTTGCTATTCTTCTGCCTCCTCCTTCTCTTCTTCTTCCTATTCTCTTTTTTCTTCTTCTCCTTTTCAGCTTTATTGTCCCATACTGTTAACATTCTTTTTATTTTTCTGGTTATATAATGAATGAATAATTACTAAGACTCCACAAAACCCTTAGAGTCTACCATTGACTGGTCTGTTGATGAAGAATATAGACTCTGAGTAGCATCATCAGTCACAAATGGGACATTAATATTATGCAACCCAAACTCAAGAATCAGGTGTCCTTATGGAAGTGAGGATTCTAAGAGCCAGAGGTAAGAAATGACTGGAGTGACACAGTGTCTTCTGCACATGCCAAGACTCCTGAACCCATGAACTCAAAGTGTAAAATTAACTTTTATTCATTAGATGTATTGTCTTCTTGGAGACTTACTGGTGGATAAGCTCACCCTTTTTAGTCTTTCTGAACTCTGGCTTACTGGTTCAACAAAGCTGTTCTGGCTCAAACCCCTCTCTAAGCAAACTTATTCGATCTGGCTTCTCTGGGATTCTGGCTGAATTACCTTGATTGGGCTCAAATCAACTCTGGAAATGTCCAGGTCCAGTCTTGACACAGGATCAGTGTTCTCAACTGGAAGCAGGGATATCTGGAAGGCACATAATAAACAAACACAGACTACTTTTCAGGTACAAATTGACAGGCAATTTTTTAAGGCTTAAAGTTGCACACACACAAACCTGCCCTCTCTCCTCTCTTTCTCTCTCATTCGAATGCAGCTTGAGGTTGCACACACTCTGCATTATCTGGCTCACTTTGCTTTTCTCCTGTACACTCTTCTTTTCTGGAACTCCCAAACTCCTACACACCTCTGCATGTTCCCCTTTAACTCACACGCACACACACACACACACACACTCTTCACACATGCCTCACATTCTTTCTTCACATTCTCTCTCTCTCTCTCTCTCTCTCTCTCTCTCTCTCTCTCTCTCTCTCTCTCTCTCTCTCTCTCTCCACTCAGCTTACTCTCACCTCATTCACTCTCCGCTTGATATTTTGACTTTATTTTCCCCAGTCTTTTATTAATACTCCAAAAATTGAATACAAAACAAGATATTATATAGTCATTGCCAAATCAAATTCTAAAGAATAACCACATACCACAAAGAATCAAGAGTCACAATTGTTCCCCCAAAATTTCAAGCTTCCCTGATTCTTAGGCCTGTGGCCAAAATAATAATAATTGCAAACTTATTATTATTTAAACTTTAACTTTGACTTATTATACTTCAGAACTCAGAGCTCCAAGGTTAGCTCTTGCATTTTCTTGTGAAGCTCTAATGATAAATGACATGGGCTAAGGTGCCAGGTAGTGTCCAGAAAGAGCCCTTAACTCAGTAGTTCTTCTAGCTTTCTGCTTCTGTATATTGCTCACAATGACTCTGCTAAGAGTCCTAGTGTTTTAACTTAGTTTTAATTAGTATATAATTTTATGTATTCTATACTTTCTTATCCAGGAACCACTCCTAAATGTTGTGCAAAACTAATTTCATAACTTCAATAGTTTTTTTTTCCCTTTCTCGGGGCCCCAATGTAGGCTCTATTTCATTTTCTTTTTTTTTTTTAAGATTTATTTATTTATTATATGTAAGTACACTGTAGCTGTCTTCAGACACTCCAGAAGAGGGAGTCAGATCTTGTTACAGATGGTTGTGAGCCACCATGTGGTTGCGGAGATTTGAACTCCGGACCTTCAGAAGAGCAGTTGGATGCTCTTACCCACTGAGTCATCTCACCAGCCCCTCTATTTCATTTTCTAATAATTTCTTCAAACATACTTTGCAAGTCAAACATTAATCCTGAACTACAATTTTGCAGTTATTACATTGTTTCAAAATGAGAGTGCATAGCATATGCCTAGGCCATTAGGACTGAGCTGTGCTGTGCCCCTATGCCTCAATTTTTAATTATTTAAGAATCATTACATCAAGGAACATCTAGTTTCGTAGAATTCACCAAAGCAGGAGAACAAAATAGGAAAGTCAGACATAATGGATTAATTATACACACCAAGGCCAACTGAAAAGCAGTCATGCACAAATGAAATCTATACAGCCATTGTCCAGGGCTAAGGTTAGGAGAACCGTTTTTTTTACAAAGAGATGCCAAGGGCTTCTTAGATGTCTCCATCCTGGCCTGCTGCAGGTAGTCCCTGTAATGGCATGCTGTCCCCAGCATGGAAATACATTGTAATTTTCTGGCTCCTTCTGTCTTCACCTGAAATCTGTCTCTGTAATACTTTCACTGTAAAACTGTCTCTCCTTTCTCTGTCTCCTTCACTGTTCTCTTCAGATGCCTCCCTTTCCTGTGCTGTTCTAAGTAGCAGCTTGTTCTTGTTTCTGACTCATTGTTTCAAATCATTCTCTGATTTGTCATTTTGTCTGCCTCTCAGTTAGGCACCTACAAACTGACCTTACCTATACATTGTTTGGGATTAAAGGTTTGTATTACAGACATGTCTGTATTCTTACCAGAGGGATTAAAGGTGTGTGGCATGTCTACATTCCAGCCAGACCATACAGACCTAAAGACATTTGATATGATCCATGCTAGAGCAGCTGTGTTGCTGAATTAAAATTCCTCTACATCTTCCCTCTTTCTATTTAAAATAAAATTCATAAATAGTTTAACTATTACAACAGAAACAATTATCAATCTCATAAACTTCACAGTCTGAATGTCCTTCAACAAGTGTCCATTTCAGGATCAAGGTTTCTCAATCTGCTAGACTTATGAATGATCTTTCCTTTTTTCAGCCTGTTTGTTGAGATGTCCCCATTCAGTGAGGATCAGCTTTCTGTGTCATCTGCTGTCTTTCTGCACCTCATCCTTCCTTGGATCATGCCTTTCATGTGGAAGCTTCTCTTACTCATATCAGATCTTTATCAATTTTGATAGAACCCATACTCTTCTATCACCTTTGAAAATTGTTGGAAGTCCAGGAGTTGCCACACAAACCACACAAACTCCAATCTCAGTCAGGCAGGGATGGTTTGTTGAGCATTTGCTCCAGGGCTGATTGATCAGGGCTGCAGACCAAACTCGGGAATTGACTGTGTCCAGGAATATGTTCCGTGGCCAGTTTATATAGGCAAGAACCACAATGAGCTCACATACAAGTGCAGGAAGTTCTGTCTGCCGGTCTGACTCAAGCTATTTTGGCTAGCTAGACAGAACAGTTCTAACTGTTTTGATTGGTCCTGAGTTATAGAAGGGCCACTGGGACAGCCACTGCATAAATGCCTGCTGCCGTGTAGCTGCAAAGGCATCTTCTGCAGGAGGACCTAATTGAGGACTGCCTGAGAGACCAAGGATTATGGTGCAGACAATGTCAATCAATCAGGAGCTGATGTTTTGAAGTGATGCTTTCTAGACACCAAAGGGGCACAAATGAAAGGTATTACAGTAGCTTGCAGCAACGTTCAGATGAGCTTGCTGCTGCATTTCTCACCTGCTCCTGGAATCTGTGTCATTGACTCCATACCACCTCATCTCCAACCCCCAAAGGCAGGTACAGTTGACAGCAAGTAGACCAGGGCACATGCAGCACTAATTAAAAGCCTATAGTTGTGGAGTTTCTTAGGATTAACAAAACTCAGAACATACAGAACATAACAGGGTATGTGGTCGGCATGACTTTTCTCTGAATTAAGCTATTTTTCTGTGTAATTAACAATATGAAATGACTGGTAGGCATGGAACAAAAGGGCTACAACTATACTGGGGGAGCATGCTTCAACCTAATTAATAGACAAAAACATCTTCACCAATGTAATACATTCCTTAACCTTCATTCTGAGTTAAAACATTTTTAAGTATACAAGTTGATCTACTCAGCAGTGTCTTTCAGATGATCTTATTCCTCAATGTACAATTAGATCTTTATAAATCCACACATGAGTAGACTCATAGACACCATCCCATTCTATGTTCAGCTCCATGCCAATGTTCTAGGCTGCATACCCATTTAAACACAGAAACAATAAAGCTACACCACATAAGATGTCAATAAACAGTGTCAGTTAAAATAGGCATCCATTTTCTCAGATTGAAGGAATGCTAATCTGAGCATTATTGTATTATATCTCTTCCCCGTAGGTTTATGGGTATATCTGACATATAAAACTTTAATCTTATTATTTGATCTTCTGGCCCCCACACATCTGATTTGTCTTACAATTTGTTTTACTTGGAATAATGTTCCAATTTCAATGCACTGTGTACATAACTTAGAGGCCAATACTACTCCATCTTGGGACTGGCCTCCATTTTAAAAGAAAAAGAGCCTGAGAACTTGACCTGCAGCTGAACCCAAACTGTACTGAAGTTCCATGATTGTTCCTGGTTTTGGTTCAGAGCACCCACTTGTCAGCTTGCAATAGTCATTCAGTTAGATGCTTGCCAGGCTGGATACCCCCTCATTTGCTTCCCATTTCTTGTTTTCTTTTTATTTTGAATATATTCTTTAATCTTTTTTACAGACCAGACTTTATCCCCCTCCCAGTCTGCCCTCCAATGATTCCACATCTCATATACATCCACCCCCAATCTCCAAGAGGATGTTTCCACCCTACCCCACTCCTGACTCTACCAGACATCCCCACTCCCTTGGATTCCAAGACTCAGGGGTTAAGTGCATCTTCTCTGACTGAGCCCAGACCTGGCAGTCCTCTGTTGTATATGTGTTGGGGGCATCATATCAGCTGATGTATGTTGTCTAGTTGTTGGCTCCTTGTCTGAGAGATCCTCAGGTCCAGGTTACTTGAGACTGCTGGTCATCCTCTAGGGTCGCACTTCTCTGCAGCTTCTTCTAGTTTTTCCCTAATTCAACCACAGGGGCCACCAGCTTCTGTCCATTGGTTGAGTGTAAATATCTGTATCTGAATCTTTCAGCAGCTTGTTGGGCCTTTCACAGGGCAGTCATGATAGGCCCCTGTTTATAAGCATATCATAGAATCAGTAATAGTGTCAGGCCTTTGGGCCTCCCTCTGAGCTGGATCCCAAATTGGGCCTGTAACTGGACATCCTTTCCTCAGGTTTTTCTCCATTTTTATCCCTGCAGTTCTTTCAGAGAGGAACGATTCTGGGTCAGAGTTTTGGACTGTGGAATGGCAACCCCATACATCCACTTGATGCCCTTTCTAGTGCAGGTGGACACTACAAGTTCCCTCTGCCCACAGTAGGGCATATCATCTAAGGTCCCCCCTCTGAGACATGAGACTCTTTCACCTCCCAGGTCTCTGGTACATTCTAGAGGATATCCCCTCTTCCTACCTCCCGAGGTTGCCTGTTTCCATTCTTTCTGCTAACCCTCAAGGCTTCAGTCCTATTCTTCACACCCATACCTGATCATATTCCCCTCTGCCCCTCCCTGTCCCCTTTCCCAACCAGGTCCCTCCTAGCCCCCCTCCTGTGATTGCTTTCTTCTCCCTCCCAAGTGGGATTGAAACATCCTCACTTGGGCCCTTCAGCTTGTTAGCCTTTTTGAGATCTGTGGATGATATCCTTGGGTATTCTGTACTTTTTTGTTTAGTATCAACTTATTAGTAAATACATACCATGCATGTTCTTTCAGGTCTGAGTTACTTCTTCACTCAGGATGATATTTCCTAGTTCCATCCACTTGCTGAGTATGTCCTCATTCTTAATAGCTGAGTAGTGTTCCATTGTGTAAATGAACCACATTTTCTGTATCCAGTCTTCCTTTGTGGGACATCTGGGTTGTTTCCAGCTTTTGGCTCTCACCAATAAGGCAGCTATGAACATAGTGAACCTTATGCCCCTGTGGTATGGTGGGGCATCTTTTGAGTATGTGCCCAAGAGTGGCATAGGTGGGTCTTCAGGTAGATATATTTTGAATATTCTGAGGAACCTCCAGATAGATTTCCAAAGTGGTTGTAGTTAAAATCTATCACTAACACCATTGCATACACTAGCAAGATTTTGCTGAAAGGACCCTGATATAGCTGTCTCTTGTGAGACTATGCCAGGGCCTAGCAAACACAGAAGTGGATGCTCACAGTCAACTATTGGATGGATCACAGGGCCCCCAAAGGAGGAGCTAGAGAAAGTACCCAAGGAGCTAAAGGGATCTGCAACCCTATAGGTGGAACAACATTATGAACTAACCAGTACCCCGGAGCTCTTGATTCTAGCTGCATATGTATCAAAAGATGGCCTAGTCAGCCATCACTGGAAAGAGAGGCCCATTGGACTTGCAAACTTTATATGCCCCAGTACAGGGGAATGCCAGGGCCAAAAAGTGGGAGTGGATGGGTAGAGGAGTTGTGGGGAGGGTATGAGGGACTTTTGGGATAGCATTGGAAATGTAAATGAGGAAAATACCTAATAAAAAATATTTTAAAAAATCATACAGTGTATGTATGTTTCAGGCATAAGGAAGTCATGCTTTTTTCTGTAAGAATTGTTTCCTTTTATATTCAGTAACATTTTCTTCACTTTCTTCTTATCTTTTATCTTTAACTTTCATATATCCATGGCCATTCACTATGTGACTATCTATTAAAACTACTAATGAGAAAATATCCCTCCTTAACTTTCTTTTATCTTTTATCAACTTGCTGGATAGATGGGTTCAGCAATAACAACAATCAGGCCAAAGTGGTTTCTAACCGACATATGGATAACTGGTCAGAGATCCCAATTAGGAAGATCATTTCATGTTGTCATTGAGAGTCAGCTTTGATCAGGCAAGACAGCTGGCAAGGAGTTGTCCACATGGAGATTTATTTGAGAAGAATAATCAGTGTTTGATTAATGTGAAAATTTGGGGAAGTGTCCTCAAATGTCTTTGTATAAAGCCATCCCTCCAGAATTATGTGTTGAGAGAAGGTAGAACCTTTTCAAGAATTAAGATAAAGTGAAGAATCCTAAATTCACTGGTGCTGTGTCTTTGAAGGAACTACAGGACTCTAACCTCATCCCTCTTTCCTTTCCCTCACTGATCATACTGTACTTTCCTCATTAAGGGTTTGGCTTTGCAAGTAAATGTTCAGAACTACTAGTTAAATCAGAATCTATATATTTTATAAGCTACATGCATTAAGTATTCCACTTTTGTAAAACAAAGCTGATTATCAAACTTAATTCACAGGTTTTGAGTAAACGGACGTTGTTAACATGACTAAACAAAAAATTATTTGATGTCACTGATAATTACAATGAATCTACTTCATAATACATTACTGGCAGATTCCATAGGATTTCCCACAAGTTAAATTTGTCTTCTAAGCCTATAAATAATAATTATTACTTATAATAATAACAAAGTTAATGAACTAATTTTTTTCTTATTTATATGTGAGATTAGTACATGCTATTGAAATTATCAGTAAAGAAATGATCAAAATACTTTTCTGACTAAGATTATGATTATTATGTTTATAAGGAATTTAAGTATCATAGTTGAAAATGTTAGTATATATGTACAAAAACATAACATATTGTATAATATATTATTTATATATTTTATGACCTATAAGACAAATTTATTGGTTATCATGTACATATATAATAAATTTTCAATTTTCCAAGTGTTTAAAATAGATCATCTAGGGACTAGTATATTCATTATTTGATAGACACATTTAATTATTTGGACTAGAGTGGGCCAGATAGTAATTGTTTGAAGTAGGATATTTTTGTCTTTAGATAAAACATCTTGGTGATAACTATGACAAATCGATTTTCCTTATAGAAAAATTTAAATACTTTTATTGTCTTATTTAGTCTGCTTATAAAATATTAGCAAATATTATTAAAATAAGATGTAGTCTTTATAAAAGATTCAGGAGCTATAATTCAGTATTGGAGGTAATAAATAGAAAGCACTGTACAACTTTCCAAACTTCTCAAGTGCATCTTCATTTGACTCTTATTTACAAAAAAGAAATTATTTTGCAGCTGTATCATTAAAATATATTTGAAAATATCTTCATGCATTTTTAAAGTATTACCCAATTTTAATGACAAGGGAATGTATAATTTTTAAATACATATAGTCTAGTTTTAGAACTAAGTGTTGATGTTTCTTATGTTTTATTCCTATTCATGTTTTATAACACCGGTTTTCACTTTTGATCAAAGAGTGACTGCACCTGGAAATTATGAAGAGGCATCTGTATTGGATGGAGCATTAAAATGAGATTAACCATGGGTGTAGATTCTAATTCCATTCTTTCGTTACAGTGAACAGAGTAGCATTTCCAAAGTGACTAAATTAGTTTGCACTCCCATAATGTAATTTAACTGTTATTTAGGATTTTATGAGTCTTTGAATATCCTAGATATTATTATCTTTTCAAATATATTTCTGGGGAATATTTTTCTCCCCATGGGTTGCCTTTCCACTCAATTTATAGTTACTCTATAGAAGTTTCTTTAGATTCCATTTATTGATCTTCAATTTTTTCCTGTGCCAATGCATTGCTGTTTTAAAAGTCTATGTCTATGCTTAGATGTCAAAACACATTTCCTACTTTACCCTATTGCAATTCTAAGTATCAGAAGTCATGTTGGAGTGCTCAACCCTTATGAACTTGAGTTTTGTGCAAGGTGACAGATAAGTGTCAAACTTCAGTTCTATATTGATAGTTAGGACTATAAGAACCACTTTTGAAGATGGTATACTGTACTGGCTATTTTTGTGTCAACTTGACACAGCTGGAGTTATCACAGAGAAAGGAGCTTCAGTTGAGGAAATGCCTCCATGAGATCCAACTGTAAGGCATTTTCTCAATTAGTGATCAAGGGGGAAAGGCCCCTTGTGGGTGGGGCCATCCCTGGGCTGGTAGTCTTGGGTTCTATAAGAGAGTAGGCTGAGGAAGCCAGAGGAGGCAAGCCAGTAAAGAACATCCCTCCATGGCCTCTGTATCAGCTCCTGCTCCCTGGCCTGTCTGAGTTCCAGTCCTGACTTCCTTTGGTGATGAACAGCAGCATGGAAGTGTAAGCCGAATAAACCCTTTCCTCCCCAACTTGCTTCTTGGTCATGATGTTTGTGCAGGAATAGAAACCCTGACTAAGACAAATTGGTACCAGCAGAGTGGGGTATTCCTGTGACAACCTGACCATGTTTTGGGGAGGACTGTGGAAGGACTTTGGAACTTTGGGCTTGAATATCCATTCATTGTTAAGAGCTCTGTCAGATGTTTTGTAGGAGCTTGGAAGATAATGTTGAGAACAGTGCAAAAGATGGAGGCCTGGCTTGTGAAACTTCAGAGGGAAAATTAAAGACTCTTTTCAGGGCCATTGCTGTTTTGATTGTGAAGATTCTGTAGTTCTGCTTAGCTGGGGCTGAAGAATCAGCTGTGATTAACAAGATACCAGAACTACTAAAGCAAAAACTTTGCATTACTGGGACTATTGATGCTGGTTAGCTGGAGCTAAGAAATTAGCAGTGATTAAGAAGAGACCAGCATCGTTGAGGTGACATCTTCTGGGAAGTGTTTTCTGAAAGCACAAAGAGGCTGTGTTCCAGAGATAGGCAAGGTTGTACTCCTTCTGCAGTGGGACTTGGTAATGTGTAAGGGTCACCCAGGTGGTACTGGTTTTGAAGGCATGAAGGGGTCATGCAGAGCAGCTCAGGCTCGGCACTGTGAGAGGCCATGGAAGGCCATTGGTGAAGGTGCAGCCTCAGTTGTAATTGAAGGCCCAGGACTGAAGGGGTCATGCAGCGTTTGGGAGATGCCAGTACCATGAGATGACCACCAAGAGCAGCAGCAGCAGTGGAGTACAGGCATCTGAAGCCCAGAGGACGATGTGTGTGCTACAAAGGGCATGGCTGGAGAAGAGACCCAAGCCCTTGGAGGAGCCCAGAAGATCGTGAGTTGGATCCCAGACGTTGGACGGTTGGAGAATGATTTTTGCTTTGATTGTGACTGTGCCCTGATATTTTCCCTCTTGAAGGAAGAAACAGTTTTAGTGGAGCCCACAGTTAAGAGACTTTTAATTGTAAAAAGACTTTGGATTTAAAAGAGATTAAAGAGATTGAAAATTTAAGAATAGAGCCGGAGGACAGTGATCCACCCTGCAGGGAGCACCATCTTGGCTCCGGGACTCCGCCGAACTTAGTCTGCACAGGTGAGAGTGAGGACCACAGAGGCAGACAGCTTCTGGGACAGGCAGGAGCCACAGAGCTGCTGAGGCAGCACCCTTTTGGGGCCGCAGACATCCGGACCCTCCCAGCCGGAGGACAGAGGTCCACCCTGCAGGGAGCGCCATCTTGGCTCCAGGACTCCGCCGAACTTAGTCTTCACAGGTAAGAGTGAGGACCACAGAGGCAGACAGCTTCTGGGACAGGCAGGAGCCACAGAGCCACTGAGGCAGCACCCTTTTGGGGCCACAGACATCCACCACCTTCCCAGCTGGAGAACATAGGTCCGCCCCGCAGGGAGCGCCATCTTGGCTCCGGGACTCCACTGAACTTAGTCTGCACAGGTGAGAGTGAGGACCACAGAGGCAGACAGCTTCTGGGACATGCGGGAGCCACAGAGCCGCTGAGGCAGCACCCTTTTGGGACCGCAGACATCCGGCACCCTCCCAGCTGGAAGACAGTGGTCTGCCCTGCACAGGAGCCCTCTGCCTCAGGAGCAGGGAGCACATCTTGGATCCAGGACTCCACCGAACTTAGGAACTTAGTCTGCACAGCTGAGAGTGTGCAACTCAGAAGCTGACAGCTTCTGTGACCTGCCAAAGCAACACAGCATCTGGGAAAGGTCCTGTTTTCGGCCTTCTTCTTCGGCCAGGATGAGGTCCAAACACCAGATATCTGTACACCTTCCCTTTAAGAGGAAAGCTTGTCAGCAGGGAGTGCTCTACCACTGAAACTCAGAGGAGAGAGCCTGTCTCCCAGGTCTGCTGACAGACGATACTCAGAATCACCAGAAGAACAACCTCTGAACAGAGACAACTATAACAACTCCAGAGATTACCAGATGGCGAGAGGTAAACGTAAGAATCTTACTAACAGAAACCAAGACCACTCACCATCATCAGGACCCAGCACTCCCACTTCGCCCAGTCCAGGGCACCCCAACACACCTGAAAAGCTAGACCTGGATTTAAAAGCATATCTCATGATGATGGTAGAGGACATAAAGAAGGACTTTAAAGAACTACAGGAGAACATGGCTAAAGAGTTACAAGTCCTTAAAGAAAAACAGGAAAACACAACCAAACTGGTGGAAGTCCTTAAAGAGAAACAGGAAAACACATCCAATCAGATGATGGAAATGAACAAAACCATACTAGACCTAAAAAGGGAAGTAGACACAATAAAGAAAACCCAAAATGAGGCAACACTGGAGATAGAAACCCTAGGAAAGAAATCTGGAACCATAGATACGAGCATCAGCAACAGAATACAAGAGATGGAAGAGAGAATCTCAGGTGCAGAAGATTCCATAGAGAACATCGGCACATCAATCAAGGAAAATGGAAAATGCAAAAAGATCCTAACTCAAAACATCCAGGAAATACAGGACACAATGAGAAGACCAAACCTACGGATAATAGGAGTGGATGAGAATGAAGATTTTCAACTCAAAGGACCAGCAAACATCTTCAACAAAATTGTAGAAGAAAACTTCCCAAATCTAAGGAAAGAGATGCCCATGAATATACAAGAAGCCTACAGAACTCCAAATAGGCTGGACCAGAAAAGAAATACCTCCAGACACATAATAATCAGAACAACAAATGCACTAAATAAAGATAGAATACTAAAAGCAGTAAGAGAAAAAGGCCAAGTAACATATAAAGGCAAGCCTATCAGAATTACACCAGATTTTTCACCAGAGACTATGAAAGCCAGAAGATCCTGGACAGATGTTATACAGACACTAAAAAAACACAAATTCCAGCCCAGGCTACTATACCCAGCCAAACTCTCAATTAACATAGATGGAGAAACCAAAGTATTCCACGACAAAACCAAATTCACACATTATCTCTCCAGGAATCCAGCCCTTCAAAGGATAATAACAGAAAAAAACCAATACATGGACGGGAACCACGCCCTAGAAACAACAAGAAGGTAATCCCTCAACAAACCTAAAAGAAGACAGCCACAAGAACAGAATGCCAACTTTAACAACAAAAATAACAGGAAACAACAATTACTTTTCCTTAATATCTCTTAATATCAATGGACTCAACTCCCCGATAAAAAGACATAGACTAACAAACTGGCTACACAAACAAGACCCAACATTTTACTGCTTACAGGAAACTCATCTCAGAGAAAAAGATAGACACTACCTCAGAATGAAAGGTTGGAAAACAATTTTCCAAGCAAATGGTATGAAGAACCAAGCTGGAGTAGCCATTCTAATATCTGATAAGATTGACTTCCAACCCAAAGTCATCAAAAAAGACAGGGAGGGGCACTTCATACTCATCAAAGGTAAAATCCTCCAAGAAGAACTATCAATCCTGAATATCTATGCTCCAAATACAAAGGCAGCCTCATTTATTAAAGAAACTTTAGTAAATCTCAAAGCACACATTGCACCTCATACAATAATAGTGGGAGACTTCAACACACCACTTTCACCAATGGACAGATCATGGAAACAGAAACTAAAAAGGGACACAGTGAAACTAACAGAAGTTATGGATCAAATAGATCTGGCAGATATCTACAGAACATTTTACCCTAAAACAAAAGGATATACCTTCTTCTCAGCACCTCATGGTATCTTCTCCAAAATTGACCACGTAATTGGTCACAAAACAGGCCTCAACAGATACAAAAATATTGAAATTGTCCCATGCATCCTATCAGAACACCATGGACTAAGGCTGATCTTCAATAACAAAATAAATAATAGAAAGCCAACATTCACGTGGAAACTGAAAAACACTCTTCTCAATGATACCTTGGTCAAGGAAGGAATAAAGAAAGAAATTAATGAATTTTTAGAGTTCAATGAAAATGAAGCCACAACATACCCAAACTTATGGGACGCAATGAAAGCATTTCTAAAAGGAAAACTCATAGCTCTGAGTGCCTCCAAAAAGAAACTAGAAAGAGCACACATTAGCAGCTTGACAACACACCTAAAAGCACTAGAACAAAAGGAAGCAAATTCACCCAAGAGGGGTAGACGGCAGGAAATAATCAAACTCAGGGGTGAAATCAACCAAGTGGAAACAAGAAAACTATTCAAAGAATCAACCAATCAAGGAGCTGGTTCTTTGAGAAAATCAACAAGATAGATAAACCCTTAGCCAGACTCACTAGAGGGCACAGGGAAAGCATTCTAATTAACAAAATCAGAAATGAAAAAGGAGACATAACAACAGATCCAGAAGACATCCAAAACACCATCAGATCCTTCTACCAAAGGCTATACTCAACAAAACTGGAGAACCTGGATGAAATGGAGAAGTTCCTAGACAGATACCAGGTACCAAAGTTGAATCAAGATCAGGTTAATGATCTAAACAGCCCTATATCCCCCAAAGAAATAGAAGCAGTCATTAATAGTCTCCCAACCAAAAAAAGCCCAGGACCAGATGGGTTTAGTGCAGAGTTCTATCAGACCTTCAAAGAAGATCTAATCCCAGTTCTTCACAAACTATTCCACAAAATAGAAACAGAAGGTACTCTACCCAACTCATTCTATGAAGGCACAATTACTCTGATACCTAAACCACAAAAAGACCCAACAAAGATAAAAAACTTCAGACCAATATCCCTTATGAATATTGATGCAAAAATCCTCAATAAAGTTCTTGCTAACCGAATCCAAGAACACATCAAAACAATCATCCATCCTGACCAAGTAGGTTTCATCCCAGGGATGCAGGGATGGTTCAATATACGGAAATCCATCAACGTAATCCAGTATATAAACAAACTCAAAGACAAAAACCACATGGTCATCTTGTTAGATGCGGAAAAAGCATTTGACAAAATCCAACACCCGTACATGATAAAAGTCTTGGAAAGATCAGGAATTCAAGGCCCATACCTAAACATGATAAAAGCAATCTACAGCAAACCAGTAGCCAACATCAAAGTAAATGGTGAGAAGCTTGAAGCAATCCCTCTAAAATCAGGGACTAGACAAGGCTGTCCACTTTCTCCATACCTATTCAACATTGTACTTGAAGTCCTAGCCAGAGCAATTCGACAACAAAAGGAGATCAAAGGGATACAAATTGGAAAAGATGAAGTCAAAATATCACTTTTTGCAGATGATATGATAGTATATATAAGTGACCCTAAAAATTCCACCAGAGAACTCCTAAGCCTGATAAACAGCTTCGGTGAAGTAGCTGGATATAAAATTAACTCAAACAAATCAATGGCCTTTCTCTACACAAAGAATAAACAGGCTGAGAAAGAAATTAGGGAAACAACACCCTTCTCAATAGTCACAAATAATATAAAATATCTTGGCGTGACTCTAACTAAGGAAGTGAAAGATCTGTATGATAAAAACTTCAAGTCTCTGAAGAAAGAAATTATAGAAGATCTCAGAAGATGGAAAGATCTCCCATGCTCATGGATTGGCAGGATCAACATTGTAAAAATGGCTATCTTGCCAAAAGCAATCTACAGATTCAATGCAATCCCCATCAAAATTCCAACTCAGTTCTTCAACGAATTAGAAAGTGCAATCTGCAAATTCATCTGGAATGACAAAAAACCTAGGATAGCAAAAACTCTTCTCAGGGATAAAAGAACCTCTGGTGGAATCACCATGCCGGACCTAAAGCTCTACTACAGAGCAATTGTGATAAAAACGGCATGATACTGGTATAGTGACAGACAAATAGACCAATGGAATAGAATTGAAGACCCAGAAATGAACCCACACACCTATGGTCACTTGATCTTCGACAAGGGAGCTAAAAACATCCAGTGGAAGAAAGACAGCATTTTCAACAAATGGTGCTGGCACAACTGGTTGTTAACATGTAGAAGAATGCGAATCGATCCATTCCTATCTCCTTGTACTAAGGTCAAGTCTAAGTGGATCAAGGAACTTCACATAAAACCAGAGACACTGAAACTTATAGAGGAGAAAGTGGGGGAAAGCCTTGAAGATATGGGCACAGGGGAAAAATTCCTGAATAGAACAGTAATGGCTTGTGCTGTAAGATCGAGAATTGACAAGTGGGACCTCATGAAACTACAAAGCTTCTGCAAGGCTAAAGACACCATCAATAAGACAAAAAACCACCAACAGATTGGGAAAGGATCTTCACCTATCCTAAATCAGACAAGGGACTAATATCCAATATATATAAAGAACTCAAGAAGGTGGACTCCAGAAAGTCAAATAACCCCATTAAAAAATGGGGCTCAGAACTGAACAAAGAATTCTCACCTGAGGAATACTGAATGGCAGAGAAGCACCTCAAAAAATGTTCAACATCCTTAATCATCAGGGAAATGCAAATCAAAACAACCCTGAGATTCCACCTCACACCAGTCAGAATGGCTAAGATCAAAAATTCAGGTGACAGCAGATGCTGGCGAGGATGTGGAGAAAGAGGAACACTCCTCCATTGTTGGTGGGATTCAAGCTTGTACAACCACTCTGGAAATCAGTCTGGCGGTTCCTCAGAAAATTGGACATAGTACTACCGGAGGATCCAGCAATACCTCTCCTGGGCATATATCCAGAAGATGTCCCAACCGGTAAAAAGGACACATGCTCCACTATGTTCATAGCAGCCCTATTTATAATAGCCAGAAGCTGGAAAGAACCCAGATGTCCCTCAACAGAGGAATGGATACAGAAATTATGGTACATTTACACAATGGAGTACTACTCAGCTATTAAAAAGAATGAATTTATGAAATTCCTAGCCAAATGGATGGACCTGGAGGGCATCATCTTGAGTGAGGTAACACAATCACAAAGGACCTCACACAATATGTATTCACTGATAAGTGGATATTAGCCCAAAACTTAGGATACCCAAGATATAAGATACAACTTGCTAAACACATGAAACTCAAGAAGAATGAAGACCAAAATGTGGACACTGTGCCCCTTCTTAGAATTGGGAACAAAACACCCATGGAAGGAGTTACAGAGACAAAGTTTGGAGCTGTGATGAAAGGATGGACCATCTAGAGACTGCCGTATCCAGGGATCCATCCCATAATCAGCTTCTAAATGCGGACACCATTGCATACACTAGCAAGATTTTGCTCAAAGGACCCAAATATAGCTGTCTCTTGTGAGACTATGCAGGGGCCTATCAAACACAGAAGTGGATGCTCACAGTCAGCTATTGGATGTATCACAGGGCTCCCAATGGAGAAGCTAGAGAAAGTACCCAAGGAGCTAAAGGGATCTGCAACCCTATTGTTGGAACAACATGATGAACTAACCAGTACCCCGGAGCTCTTGTCTCTAGCTGCATATGTATCGAAAGATGGCCTAGTCGGCCATCACTGGAAAGAGAGGCCCATTGGACTTGCAAACTTTATATGCCCCAATATAGGGGAATGCCAGGGCCAAAAGAATGGAAATGGGTGGGTAGGGAAGTGGGGGGCGCTATGGGGGACTTTTGGGATAGCATTGGAAATGTAATTGAGGAAAATATGTAATAAAATTTTTAAAAATTAAAAAAAAAGAAAATTTAAGAATATGTAAAGACTGTGGGACTTTTAAAGTTATTTAGATCTTGGGGATGAATAAGAATGTAAGGGTTGAGGCTTACTAGTGATGTGTTTGTGTGTCAAGTTGACAAGGGGTCAATTGTACTGGCTATTTTTGTGTCAACTTGACACAGCTGGAGTTATCACAGAGAAAGGAGCTTCAGTTGAGGAAATGCCTCCATGAGATCCAACTGTAAGGCATTTTCTCAATTAGTGATCAAGGGGGAAAGGCCCCTTGTGGGTGAGACCATCCCTGGGCTGGTAGTCTTGGGTTCTATAAGAGAGTAGGCTGAGGAATTCAGAGGAGGCAAGCCAGTAAAGAACATCCCTCCATGGCCTCTGTATCAGCTCCTGCTCCCTGGCCTGTCTGAGTTCCAGTCCTGACTTCCTTTGGTGATGAACAGCAGCATGGAAGTGTAAGCCGAATAAACCCTTTCCTCCCCAACTTGCTTCTTGGTCATGATGTTTGTGCAGGAATAGAAACCCTGACTAAGACATATACTTTCATCAATATATATTTTTGGCCTATACAATTGACATATTAGGTGCTTGTAGTTTTATGGACTCATATCTGGGTCCTCTATTCTAGTCCACTGACTCTTGTGCATGGTTTTGTGCCAGTCCTATGCTGTGGATAAATAATAAAAACGTGGTACATATGCACAATGGAATTCTATTCAGCTATAAAGAAAAATGAAATTGTAAAATTTAAATTAAAATAAATACAATGAAAGAAAAACTATTCAACTCTAGTCCCAGAAGGACAAATGTCTCATGTCTTCTACCATAAGCAAATCACACTTTGACTGTTTAGTTTTGTTTGTTGAACATGGAGCACCCATAAAAGCAAGAAAAATAGGAACGGTTAAGCAATCTCTTGATGCAAGAGGCATAGTAGAACATAAAAAAATGAAAGTAGAGATGAGGAATGCTAGATACTGGAAGGTTTAGAAAGAAAGGGATGGGGCTTGACGAGACAAAAGAATACAACTGGTTTACTAATCAGAAGATTATATGAAAAAACAAATGGAAATATACTATCTTGAAATACAATTAAATAGTATAAAGTAAATTAAAGGAAGACACCCTGCATGATGAGATGATACTACTCCTAGAAGCAGGGGATCACTCCAACAAAATTCCCAGTGCCAGATATGGGACATCTCCATAGGAATTATTAGTCAGGAACAATGCAGAGACACCTAAAACAGTACAAGCATTTGTCAATCCTTTTGATTGCCCACCAGAACTAGAGAGTAAGACCCTGTTAAAGATACCATGTGCCTTATTTGCAAATATAGAGTCAAAAGGCTTTACCTGAGGTAGAAACCTACTCCATGCTAGATAACTTTGTAAGTGTGCCATGTACCTTACTTAAGAAGAAAAGGAATCCACTGTCCTCCCCAGCTGTGAATTCTATAAATCACAAAGCAAATCAGCTAGGCAAGCTGTGCCCACCTGTGCAACAGTGACATGAATGTTATGGTGGATTTGAAAGCCACTAACTATAAAGAATAGAATTTATGCATGGTATTATAATCTTGACTAATAACCCATGGTTTGGGAGGTTGTAGAGCCAAAGAAAAAACACAGGTGCATTAACACAGTGTCAAACTGTCTTCTACGTATCTTTGATTATTCCCATAGGCAAAAGCTACTCTCTGTTTTAATCATAGAATCCTTTGTGGCAATGAAGGACAGTGTTTGCAGACACCTATGGATTCTCAAGAAACTGAGAATAAATGAAAATTGATGATTCAACCCTAAACAATGCATTTGTTCCACCTCCTCTAATGCTAAGGTAATGTTGCAGAAAAGGGGGTGGGAAGAGGGTAAAAAACCTGGATGACAGAAAGAAGGGCTTCAAAATGCCATCCTCTAGCAATGGCATAACCATTGAAATAGTGAACTAGAATCAGCTGTGGTTACTCACACTATGTGCAAGACTAGACCCATCAACAATGAGTTCTGGGTGGATGAAGAGGCTCATGAGGCTCTACTCATTACTGATAAGCTATTATGAAATTCTGGTGAAAAGAGAGCCATTGTATTTAGCTTTGTACCACTGATGAACTCACGAAGCCGACAAAATAGCTATAAACTCGTGGCTGCACATATAGCCCTGGTTAAATTCAGTGGGCTACAAAACAAAATAAAGAGTCACAATTGCAAAGAAGACATTTAAGGGAAGAGAAATGTAAGAGTGGTCTGAGAATAATTGGTATGCAATGCATCAAACTTTCAAAGAACAATATTTAATCAGTTCTTTTTTAAGATGTAAGAGTGAAGTATGTGACTCAATCTTGAAGCATGTCTGTTGATTCTTAATTCATTTAAGTTTGGGAGTTGAGAGACATGAGTGGTATGAAGTAGTAAACTATGTGGAATGTTGTTCTTATTTCAAGGAAAAGAATGAACCACCCCCCACACCCTACCCCCCCACACACACACACACACAAAGAATACTGAGAAAAAGCAGGAATTCAGTGAACTTTTCTTCCTTGTTCATCTCATTCCATGCTGAACCCCATTCAGCAAGGAAACAAAATACAAACCTTCCTGACAATTAAAAAAAAAAATCTAGCCGGGTGGTGGTGGCACACGCCTTTAATCCCAGCACTTGGGAGGCAGGGGCAAGCAGATTTCTGAGTTCGAGGCCAGCCTGGTCTAGAGTGAGTTCCAGGACAGCCAGTGCCACACAGAGAAACCCTGTCTCAAAAAAAAAAAAAAAATCTATGAGCGCAAGGAATTGGTTTCTGACTCTGCTCATATTGGATATGCAAAGAAGGACTTTGTTTGCACATTGAAGGTTTCTACTCAATGGAGAAGGTTGCTATCCTAACAGAGTGTGATACAAAGAGAGTAACTGAGTTACCAGGAGAACACGGATCCTCAGAATTAACTAAGCTGACCTAGTTATCATTGAGTAGAAAGTTGTTCAGCTTGCATGTGTATGTGGGTTTTGTTTTGTTTTTGTTGTTATTTGAGACCAGCCTTCCTGTGGAACCTTTTTCTTCCTACTGGGTTGCCTCATTCAACCTTGATATAAAATTATATACTTACACTTGTTTCATTCTGTTATGTTGTGTTTACTTGATATTACTAGGAGGAATGTTTTTTTTCTGAAGGGAAACTGAGGAGCAATGGATCTTGGGGGAGGGAAAAAGGGAAGGCTGGCAGAAGGAGAGGGAGGGGAAGCTGTGTGAGTAGGGATGTATTGTATGAGAGAATAATAAATAAAAGAAATAGAAAAAGACAATGAACACGAAAAAGAAAAAGAAAAATATCACTTTGCATTGTGTGTGATTCTCAGCTTAGTTCCCAAGGGTTTGTTATAAGGCCATTAGACTCACCAGAGGAGGTCCAAGACTTATTGATGAAATGTAAATGCATAGCTTTGATGGCCTACAACTTAATTTCTAAATGAAGCTACACTGGGGGAGGGCAGAAAAATTCAATCAATAAAATAGCATGTGACTTTTGGATGTTTCCTACATGTCAGGTACTATTTACCACTTATTACAAGGGTCCAGTTTTAACACGAGTCAGAGGTGCACCAAGGATGAGGGGTACTTGGTAGATGAATAAGAAAACACACAATTGAGGTAGATGACAGGCTGTTCTTACGGTGAGAGCTCCTGAACTCAAGAGTCAAAGTGCTCTCTATACTTGACTCAGACTCAGGTTTTTATTGAAATCATATATGGAAGTTGGATTACAAACTCCATGGGTGTGTGTGTGTGTACATGGTTCTCTATTTTTCTGTGCCAACATTTTCTTGTGATTCAAAGCACTACAGATTTAGAACAGAAAAAAAAAGGAACTATAAAATCTCAAACATAAAAGTTTTATAGCAAGCACAATTTTTTTTTTATATCTCCTGACCACCAGTCTCCAGTGAGGTTGAGGGCAGAAGTATTGTGGTTACAAAGTCAGTATCTTTCAGACATGTGTGAGACAGTATGGCTTCATAAAAGGGCAAACATGAGGTCATACTGTTAACCCAGCAGATTTCCTGGGCCTGACCTATACACCATTTATTTAATTCTTCTGGCTTTGCTAATTTTCTACAATTTAATTCTTCTTGTAGATACATAATTCTCTTTTCTATGGGAATAGAGTCCCATGGCAATGTGTTCCTAGGTGATCTTAAAAATATAGCAAAGGGCATGTTCCTTCACCAGTATCCCCTTCTAGTACTGGGTCCCATCGCCTAATCCCACAGAATCTCCAATCCGGGTCAAACATCCAGGATCCCATCTGTCTATCAACAAATACATGCTTACTTAAGCTGTTTGGAGAATTCCTAGGGAGCCACCATAATCATCCATGAACCCAAGGAACCCATTGTTGACTTTCTGGGAAATATCTGTATGTTATACCATTCTCAGTTTTGTAATAAAAAAATCCTGTTTTGATTATACAAAAGTGAGACTGGGGGAACATCTGCAGATTTATTCACCTCTGCCCATGACTCTATGTTACGTTCATTTCCACATCAAATGAGTGACTGTAACATACCAAACTTTCCCAAGATGTTGTAACTATCACGATATCAAATTTTATTTTTTTAATTATTTTAGGTATATTCTTCATTTACATTTCCAATGCTATCCCAAAAGTCCCTCATACCCTCCCCCACCCACTCCCACTTCTTGGCCCTGTCGTCCCCCTGTACTGAGGCATATAAACTTTTCAAGACCAATGGGCCTCTCTTTCCACTGATGGCCAACTAGGCCATCTTCTGATACATATGCAGCTAGAGTCAAGAGCTCCGGGGGGTACTGGTTAGTTCATATTGTTGTTCCACCTGTATGGTTGCAGACCCCTTTAGCTCCTTGGGTACTTTCTCTAGCTCCTCCATTGGGGGCCCTGTGATCCATCCAATAGCTGACTGTGAGCATCCACTTCTGTGTTTGCTAGGACCTGGCATAGCCTCACAAGAGACAGCTATATCAGGATCCTTTTAGCAAAATCTTGCTAGTGTGTGCAAAGGTGTCAGCATTTGGAGGCTGATTATGGGATGGATCCCCAGGTATGGCAGTCTCTAAATGGTCCATCCTTTTGTCTCAGCTCCAAACTTTGTGTCTGTAACTCCTTCTATGGGTGTTTTGTTCCCAATTCTAAGAAGGGACAAAGTGTCCACACTTTGGTCTTCATTCTTTTTGAGTTTCATGTGTTTTGCAAATTGTACCTTATATCTTGGGTATTCTAAGTTTCTGGGCTAATATCCACTTATCAGTGAGTACATATCATGTGAGTTCTTTTGTGATTGGGTTACCTCACTCAGGATGATGCCCTCCATTTGCCTAGGAATCCCATAAATTCATTCTTTTTAATAGCTGAGTAGTACTTCAGTACGTAAATGTACCACACTTTCTGTATCCATTCCTCTGTGGAGGGGCATCTGGGTTCTTTCCAGCTTCTGGCTATTATAAATAAGGCTGCTATGAACATAGTGGAGCAAGTGTCCTTCTTACCGGTTGGAACATCTTCTGGATATATGCCCAGGAGAGGTATTGCAGGATCCTCCGGTAGTACTATGTCCAATTTTCTGAGGAACCGCCAGACTGATTTCCAGAGTGGTTGTACAAGCTTGCAATCCCACCAACAGTGGAGGAGTGTTCCTCTTTCTCCACATCCTTGCCAGCATCTGCTGTCACCTGAATTTTTTATCTTAGCCATTCTGACTAGTGTGAGGTGGAATCTCATGGTTGTTTTGCTTTGCATTTCCCTGATGATTAAGGATGCTGAACATTTTTTCAGGTGCTTCTCAGCCATTCGGTATTCCTCAGGTGAGAATTCTTTGTTTAGCTCTGACTGCCACTTTTTAATGGGGTTATTTGATTTTCTGTAGTCCACCTTCTTGAGTTCTTTATATATATTGGATATTAGTCCCCTATCTGATTTAGGGTTGGTAAAGATCCTTTCCCAATCTGTTGGTGGCCTTTTTGTGTTATTGACAGTGTCTTTTGCCTTGCAGAAGCTTTGCAATTTTATGAGGTCCCATTTGTTGATTGTCGATCTTACAGCACCAGCCATTGCTGTTCTGTTCAGGAATTTTTCCCCTATGCTCATATCTTCGAGGCTTTTCCCCACTGAAACTTATAGAGGAGAATGCGGATGGAACCCAGGGCCCCCAATGAAGGAGCTAGAGAAAGTACCCAAGGATCTGATGGGGTCTGTAACCCTATAGGAGGATCAATAATATGAACTAACCACTACCCTCAGAACTGTGTCTCTAGTTGCATATGTAGCAGAGGATGGCCTAGTAGGCCATCAATGGGAGGAGAGGCCCTTGGTCTTGCAAAGATCATATGCCCCAGTACAGGGGAATGCCAGGGCCAGGAAGCAGGAGTGGGTGGGTTGGGGAGCAGGGTTGGGGGAGGGTATAAGGGACTTTCAGGATAGCATTTGAAATGTAAATGAAGAAAATATCTAATAAAAAAAAGAATGTTGCACTTAGTTCTTTCTGATGATATATTTAAACATTTGCCTTTAAAAATCAATTCATTTAACTTTTTAATTATACTATAGGGCTTTGCTTACTCCTTTACCCTCTTTCCAAATGGTTTTTTTTTCTTTCAATTAATTCATCTGTTTTTGAGAACTCATTCATACACTGTATTTCTAAAACATGCCACAAAAGGGGTAGTGTAAGGGTTGTTGTTGTTCTTGTTTCTGATGCTGTTCTTAAGAAAATAATGGGAATCACCAAAGGTAGATTTCTGTGGAAAATACTATAAATGATGTCATAAATAAATGATTGTTTATGATTTTTATTTGTGTCCATTTTGAACTAGTTTGCTTTCTTTGTCTTCCTGGGCTATTTAAAAAAGAAAAAAAGTGTCCTTGAGGAAAGGTTCAGTGTTTTCTTCTATATCTAATGTGTGTGAATCTCTGACGTTGTTGAAAGAGGAACAATCATCTCTCGGTCCTCCTTGATCAATAATATAAAATTTCAATATTTGCTAAATTTCTTGTCAATGTCTGATCAGTCAAATAGACAACATGCATTTCCATTTTACCATAAGCTAGTTGCTAACATCAACCATACTTTAGCTCCTTTATATATTGGACTCCTGTCAAATTACAAACCTTTATAAACCTTTAAATTACAAACCTTAGCCAATCATTTCCTCCCATATCAAATAGCTACATCCATATTGTGTACTATGAATTTCATCCTTAATTGAGTATTCTAAAATTATTGAGTGTGTTTTAAATATGCTCATTGCAAAAATATCTAAAGTAATGGATACCTTCGTCATTTTGTTTTAATATTTTTATAATTATATATAAAGAGATCATGTTATCACATTCTATAACATTATTTTACATGTAAATTTTATTAGTCTACTTTTAAACATGATAATAAAATGTAAAAAAATCAAAACATTTTGCAGAAATGTTTCAGAATACGTGTTAAACCTAGTTTCTGCTCCCTTCTTCGTGACATTTCTGATAATGTAACATTAGTATTTAAATAATAACCACTGATTAAGGGTAAATTATCATTTGCTGTCCTTTGTCCATTATAGTTTAAATTTTCATAATTATATGGGCATCATATAAGCTTTAATTTTAGTTTTCATGAATAGTAAACATTCATCTTTGCTACACACAATATGTCCTTGGGACATCAATGGAAAAACCAAAACTGAGTCCTTAGTGTTTAGAAGCCCTGTTGTGGAAGACATGTATGGTAAGCACACAGCAGAGCCATAAAGCTTTTACCTAACATGAACAAAGGCCCTGCAGATCATTAGCTACCATTGCAAGAAAGTGTATATACGAAATTTTAAAATCTGTGAAGCAAACAAGCTTCTGGAATTCTTGTATCTGTATCAAGAACATGCTCTAGTGGGAGCAAAGATGATTCATTTGAAATTTAGAAGAGGCTAATAAATACTGCAGAGATAGGTATGATTGATTTTTTTAAAAGAAAACTAAATTTTGTCAGTCAGGTAAGTAGGAATACCTTTCAGGCAGAAGAAATTTCTGAGATATCACAATGCAAGACACGTTTCAAAGGTTACGTACATAAAAGTCCTGGGCTTGTGTATGTGTTGTCTGTTTATATGAGCCCTTATTGCTTTACTTGGGATGAATGAGAGATTGGGATAACAGAAAACACTTGGATAATATCATAAGAACTTCAGATTTTGTCTTGTAGATGACAGGAAGCATGACAAATTTTAAGGCAAAACACCATAAATCTTGTATTTAGCTTTATAAATTTTCTATGAGGGATAAAGATGAAAATTACTCCAAAGATTTTATAGTATTCCTTTGTAAATTTAGTGTGCAGGCCCAACAATGATGAATGTTGCCTCTTACAGCTGTACCAGAAAATTTAATGACATGATTTATATCTCTGGTTGCTTCCATCACTTGCATTGACCCAGAAGAACTTTCTTTCCTGTGTGAGAATTGTTCACAAAAACAATTCACTCAGATTTTGTTCGTTCCTTTGAGATAAAATTGTCAGGAAAGAAGTAGGAACATGTTATCTGATTTGCTATTTTAAGTGAAATAGGTCTAGCACTGTCTAGATTAAAGTTCTTTTATGTATATAATAAGGACACTGGTGTGGACGACATTACCAATGATAGTCTATGTATACATTTGACGATACTATACAATAAAGATCAGATTTATATTCATGCTCATATATTATTATTTAGTATGAGAGACAGCTGTCAGGCTATGTACTTCAGAGTATTTTTAGACAGTATTTTCCAGGCCAGAACAAGAGAGAGAACAGAGCTGAAGTAAATATGAATGACAATTTTTGAAACCTTATGCAATGTAATCTTTGAGATAATTAATGTCTACGTTTTCTCATTTCCTCTCTTTTACTAACAAGTGCTAATCATCCATTTGTAGCAAGGGAGAATTTTACATTCTTTGCAGTTACATATTCAAGAATTATGTAGTCATTTAATGAGGCATTATCTACCACATCATTAGGTATTTTTGTAATGTTACCAATGAGAAGTCCTTCAAGGCATCTTCTGTGTCATTCTAAACCTCCATCCCTCATTCTTTAGGCATATCCTTTTTCCAGCAGAACAAGTTATTACAAAGCAATGGGCTACTGCCCCACTCCAAATCAAATACTATTTTATTTCACATGGCATAGAATTAAAACTTTGGTTATGAGAACTAAATATTCTCATTATTACTAAAATATCACATATTTGAGGCTCTCTATAAACCTATGACAATAAGCTAAGGATGATTACACTTTAACCAAATAACTTCCACTATGCACATGGGCTGTCCATCAAAACCCAGACTATTTTGAACTATGTATGTTGTGGCATTTGAGCATTATCATTCCTGATCAAGTGATGAAATTAGGGAAATGCAAATCAAAACAACTGAGATTTTACCTCACATACTAAGAATAGCAAAACAAAACAAACAAACAAAAATACTGACCCCAAGTGCTGAAGGAGATTTGGGGAAATGGAAACCCTTATCCCATGTTGCTGGGATTGCAAACCAGTGCAGTAACTCTGAAAATCAGTATGGAGAATCCTCAGAAACCTAACAATAAACATACCATATACTCCAGCTATACCACTACTTGATATATGCCTAAAGGACTCCACCTGACAGACTTTCAGGATTCACAGCCACACTTAATATATACTTTTATAATAAACAGAAGTAGAGTGTGTAGTCAGCTATTTTGGAATAATTTAAGAAGATAATTATTGCATAGTTCTCCCCCCAAGTTATGTCAAGGACAGGAAATTTCAAACTATTAATCTATCTCTATTTAAGTACTTAATCCATAAGGATGAAAAGCAAAGGAAAATTCTGTGAAAAGAGTTGAGATCATCAGGTTGTACAGTAACACTGAGTGACAGGAGTTGTACAGTTGTACATTTATGACTAAACATTTCCTTCCCTACTCCCAAAATACAGTTATACAAATTTTATTCCTATACATTTTAAATGTATTATTGCAAACAACTTTTAAACAGCTTTCACGAAAATGTATACTCTGTATGTCACAGCAAATGATATATGTAAAATGTACTTTAAATACTCTTTGTTATTAATCATTTTATTCATTTACATTTCAAATGATATCCTCCTTCCCAGTTATCCCTTTCCCCAGTTTCCCCATCCCCTAGCCCCTTTGCTTCTATGAGGGAGCTCCTCCACCCAGTCACCCACTCCTGCCTCACAGCTCTAGCGTCCCCCTATGCTGAGGCATCAAACCTCCACAAAACCAAGGGCCTCCCTTCCCATTGATGTCAGATAACACCATTCTCTACTACATATGTATTTGAAGCCATGAACCCCTCCATATATACCCTTTGGTTGCTGGTTTAGTCTCTAGGAGCTCTGGGTGGTCTGGTTAGTTGATATTATTCTTCATCAAGCACTCCCATTGGGATCTCTGAGGTCATTCCATGGGTGGCCGTGAGTATCTGTATTGGTCATGTGAGGGAAAAGCCATACTAGGTTCCTGTAAGCAAGTGCTTCTTGGCATCAGCAATAGTGTCAGGGTTTGGTTCTACAGGTAAGATGGATCCGTAGGCAGTCTCTCGATGGTCTTTCCTTCAGTCTCTGTTCCATTTTTTGTTCCTATCTTTCCTTTGGACAGGAACATTTCTGTGTTAAAATTTTTGAGATGGGTGGGTGGCCCCATCCCTCAACTGGAAGCCTTACCTATCTGCTAGAGGCTGTCTCTACAGATTCTTTCTCCCCTTTGTTGGGTATTTCAGCTGAAGTCATCTCTTTGGGTCCTGGAAGCTTAACTTTTCTGGAATCTGAGACTTTCAAGTGGATACCATCAGTTGCTCATCCCACACTTCTACGTATTTTCATTTGATTTCTTGACCTTCTTGTATTTCTCTCCTATCACATCCAATACCTGATCCTGTCCCTCCTCTTTTCCTCCCATTCCTCTCTCCCTCCCAGGTCACTTTCTCCCTCTAACCACAGTGATTATTTTTGCCCCTTCTATGTAGGATTGAAGCATCTACACTTTAGTCTTCCTTCTTCAGCTGCACATAGTTTGGGGGTTTGTATTGTAGGTATTCTGAGCTTTTGGGCTAATATCCACTTATCAGTGAGTACATACAATCTGTGTTATTTCTGTGTCTGGGTGACCACACTGAGAATGATATTTTCTAATTCCATCCATTTGCCTGTGAAATTTGGGAAATCATTGTTTTTAATAGCTGAGTAGTACACCATTGTTTAAATGTACCATATTTTCTGTATCCATTCCTCTGTTGAGGGACATCTGGATTGTTTCCAACTTCTGGCAACAACAGACATAGTTGAGCATGTGTCCTTGTTATATGTTGGAACATCTTTTAGGTGTATGCCCAGTAGTGGAAGAGCTGGGTCTTTAAGTAGAACTATTTCTAATTTTCTGAGGAACTGTCAGATTGATTTGCAAAGTGATTTTACCAGCTTGTAGTCACACCAGCAAAGGATTTCTCTAAATCCTCGCCAGCATCAGTTGTCACCTGCATTTTTGCTTTTAGCCATTCTGACTGATATAAGTGGAACCTCAGGATCATTTTGATTTGCATTTCCCAGATGACTAAGAATTTTGAACATTTCTTTAACAGCTTCTCAGCCATTCCTTAGTTGAGAATTCTTTAACTGTGTACCCCATTTTTAATAAGGTTATTTGGTTCTCTGGAGTCTAACTTCTTGAATTCTTAGCATATTTTGGTTATTAGGCCTCTATTGGATGTAGGCTTGATGAAGATATTTTCCAATCTGTGGGTTGCCTTTTTGTCCTATTGACAGTGTGATTTGCCTTACAGAAGCTTTTCAATTTTATGAGGTACCAATTTGTTGATTGTTGATCTTAGAGCATAAGCCATTGGTGGTCTGTTCAGGAAAATTTCCCCTGTGCTAATGTGTTTGAGGCTCTTCCCAACTTTGTTTTTTGTTAGATTCAGATTATCTGGTTTTATGTGGATGTCCTTGATCCACTTGGATTTGAGCTTTGAACAAAGAGATAAGAATAGATGAATTTAAGCCAGGTATGGTGGCGCACACCTTTAATCCCAGCACTCAGGAGGCAGAAGCAGAGGGATTTCTGAGTTCGAAGCCAGCCTGGTCTACAGAGTGAGTTCCAGGACAGCCAGGACTGCACTGAGAAACACTGTCTCGAAAAAACAAAAAACAAAACAAACAAACAAACAAAAGAATAGATGAATTTTCGTTCCTACATGCTGACTGCCACTTGAACCAGCACCACTGTTGAAAATGCTTGCTTTTTTTCCACTGGATGGTTGTAGTTTCTTTGTCAAAAAACCAGTAACCATAGGTCTGTAGGATTATTTCTGGGTCTTCAGTTCTACTCCATTAATCTACCTGCCTATCTCTGTACCAGTACCATGCAGTTTTTATCGTTATTGCTCTGTAATACAGCTTGAGGTCAGGAATTGTGATTCCCCTAGAAGTTCCTTTATTGTTTAGAATAGTTTTTGCTAACCTTGGTTTTTTTGTTATTCTACAGGAATTTGAGAATTGCTCTTTCTATCTTTGTGAAGAATTGTGGTGGAATTATGATGGAGATTGCTTTTGGTAAGATGTCCGTTTTTCTTATGCTAATCCTGCCGATCCATGAGCTTGGGAGGTCTCTCCATTTTCTGACCTCTTCTTCAATTACTTTCTTCAGAGACTTGAAGTTCTTTTCACACAGATCTTTCACTTGCATAGTTATAGTTACATCCAGATATTTTATATTATTTGTGACTCTTGTAAAGGGTGTCATTTCCATTTCTTTCTCAGCCCATTTATCCTTTGAGTAAAAGAAGGCTACTGATTTGTTAGAGTTAAATTTATATCCTAGCACTTTACTGAAATTGTTTATCAGCTCTAGGAGTTCTCTGGTGGAATTTTGAGGGTTGTTTATGTATACTATCATATTATTAGCAAGCAGTGATATCTTGGCTTCCTTCTCTCAAATTTGTATCCCTTTCATCTCCATTTGTTGTCTAATTGCTCTGGCTAGAACTTCGAGTACTATATTGAATAGATACAGGGAGAGTAGGCAACCTCATCTTTTCTCTAATTTCAGTGGAATTCCTTCAAGTTTCTCTATGTTTAGTTTGTTGTTGGTTATTGGTTTGCTGTATATTGCTATTACTATGTTTAGGTGTGTACTTTGAATTTCTGATCTCTCCAGTACCTTTAACATGAAGGGGTGCTCCTAGTTTTGTTCAATCTTTGAATATAACTTTCTTTCTTCTTGATTGATTTCAGTCCTGAATTTTATTATTTTCTGCCATCTACTCATCTTGCATGCATTTGTTTCTTTTTGTTCTAGAGCTTTCAGAAGTGCTGTTAAGCTGCTAGCGAATGATCTCTCCAATTTCTTTATGAAGCCACTCAGAGCTATGAGTTTTCCTCCTAACACTGCTTTCATTGTGTCCCTTAAGCTTGGATATGTTATGCCTTTGTTTTCATTAAATCCTAAAAAGTCTTTAATTTGTTTCTTTATTTCTTCCATGACCAAGTTTTTAGTGAGTAGAGAGTTGTTCAGCTTCCATGTGTATGAGGTCTTTCTGTTTTGTTGTTGTCATTGTTGTTGTTGTTATTGGTGCTGCTGCTGCTGATAATGATGACAAGCCTTAATTCGTGATGGACTTAAAGAATACATAGGATTAATTCAATGTTCTTGTATCTGTTGAGGTTTGTTTTGTGTCCAAATTTATGATCAGTTTTGGATACTGTACCATGAGGTGCTGAGAAGAAAGTATGTTCTTTTGTTTTAGGATGAAATGTTCTGTAGATACCTGTCAAATCCATTCAGTTCTTAACCTCTATTATTTTCACTGTGTCTCTATTTAGTTTCTGCTTCCATGTTCTGGCCATTGGAGAGAATGGAGTGTTGAAGTCTTCTACTATTACTATGTGGGGTTCAACGTACACTTTGAGCTTCAGTAACACTCTTTTACAAATGTGGGTGCCCTGCATTTGTGGCATAGATGTTCAGAATTGAGAGTTCATATTGGTGTATTTTTCCTTTGATGAGTATGTAGTGTTCTTCCCCATCTTTTTTGATGGGTGTTAGTTGAAAGTCTATTTTATTGGTTATTAGAGTGGCTACTTCAGCTTGTTTCTTGGGGCCATTTGCTTGAATTATTTTTTCCTAGCCTTTTACTTTGAGGTAGTGTCTATCTTTGTCACTGAGGTGTGTTTCCTGTGTGCAGCAAAATTCTGGGTCTTGTTTACATATCCAATCTGTTAGCCTATGTCCTTTTATTGAGGAATTGAGTCCATTAATGTTGAAAGATATTAAGTACAAATAATTGTTGCTGTTTTATTTGTTGTTAGAAGTGGAATTATGTTTGTAAGGTTCTCATCTTTTGGGTTTGTTGTAAGAAGATTAATTTCCTGGGTTTTTTGGAGGTGGGTATAGTTTCCCTCCTTGTCTTGGACTTTTCTTTCAACTATCCTCTGTAGGGCTGAATTAGTGGAAAGATATTGTTTAAATTTGGTTTTGTCTTGCAAAACCTTGGCTTCTCCATCTATGGTAATTGTGAGTTTTGTTGGATATAGTAGCCTGGGCTGGCATTTTTGTTCGCTTAGGGTCTGTATCACATCTGCCCATGGTTTTTAAGGTCTCTGTTGAGAAGTCTGGTGTAATTCTGATAGGTCTGTCTTTATATGTTGCTTGACCTCTTTCCCTTACTGCATTCAATATTCTTTCTTTGTTCTGTGCATTTGGTATTTTGATTATTGTGTGATGTGAGGAATTTCTCTTCTGGTCCAATCTGTTTGATGATTTCTGTAGGCTTCTTGTATGTTTCGGGGCATCTATTTCTTTAGAATAGGGAAGTTTTCTTCTAAAATTTTTTGAAGATGTTTACTGGCCCTTAGAGTTCGGAATCTTCTCTCTTCTGTTCCTATTATTCTTAGATTTGGTGTTTTCATTATGTCCTGAATTTTTTGAATGTTTTGAGTTAAGATCTTTTTACTTTTTGTAATTTCTTTGACTATTGTGTCAATGTCTTTTACATTATCTTTATGCCTGAGATTCTCTATTCTATCTCTTGTATTCTGTTGGTGATGCTTACAGTCTTTGACTTGTGCTCTCTTTCCTAGCTTTTCCATCTCCAGGGTTGTCTCCCTTTGTGTTATCTCTGGGGTTAATTTGCCTTGATGTCTCTAACTGGAACCTGTCCCTCCTGCAAGCCTGTGATCCTGGGTATGTCAGAACTTGTTGGGGTCAAACTAACTCTGAGTGTGGGTGAGTTGGGGGAGGCCAGAGCAAAGCATCCACCTCTGGGTGCAGGTGCAAGCTGGAAGGAACCCTCTGGGTAGATGGGGTTCCTGCATCCCCTGGATCCCAGGGAATTGCAGTTAGACCAGGTATTGGGGTGAAGGATGGAGTCTCACCTGTGATCCTACATGTGTCAGAACTTCTGGGTGTCAAGCTGCATCTAGGTGTAGGCTGAGTTAGTGGGGATCCAGAGCACAGGCTCTGCTCCAAGACACAGGTCAAAACAAATACTCTTTATCATATACTCTTTGTCCTTTATCATATACTCTTTGTCCTGGAACTTACTTTGTAGACCAGGCTGGCCTCGAACTCAGAAATCCGCCTGCCTCTGCCTCCCGAGTGCTGGGATTAAAGGCGTGCGCCACCACGCCCGGCTGATTTTGTGGTTTTCTTAAGAAGGAGAAAAGGTATATAAGGTTAGGTGAATAAGGATGTAGAGAGAATCTGGGAGGAGTTTTGGAGAGTGGATGCATATGATCAACTCTATCTATCTACCCCCTAAGCAATAAATGTTATTAAAAATCAGAATATGATGGGATTTCTTTGTTTTTAAACTCAAAGACATAATACCTTAAAGAAATATTTATTAGGAAGGAGGAGGAGGAGAAGGAGGAGGAGGATGAGGACGAGGATGAGGACGAGGAGGACGATGAGGAGGAGGAGGAGGAAGAGGGAGAGGAGGAGGGAGAGGAGGAGGAAGAGGAGGAGGAAGAAGAGGAGGAGAAAGAAGAAGAACCTGAGTTATGTGACATAAATAAGTCCTACTTATTTAAAAATCCAGTCGAACTATCACTATTTGATCTTTTTTAATGTATTATATTTTTAAAAGTTAAAATTTTAGATTTTAGACTGCTCCATCTAGATGGATATTGCTCACCATTTGGTGATTTTGATTACCTTCCTTACTTAAAAAATTTTTTAAGTAGATGAGTTGCTTAAAGTCTAAACACTCATGAAAAATAAACATAAAAACATGAAATTACTCTTTAAATTTTCTATCATTTGATCCACAGTTCAGAGAAAAAAAATATGTTCAACTGTAATCTGTAATCATCTCTAAACCACGTTTAAAAATTGACTTCTCTTATATTAGATTCAGTGTGTCTGGTTTTATGTTGAGGTCCTTGGTCCACTTGGATGTGAGCTTTAGTAAAGTGACAAATATGGATCTATTTTGATTTTTCTATGTACCAACTACCAGTTAGACCAGCACCATTTATTGAAGATGCTTTTTTTCCATTGTATATTTTTGGCTTCTTTGTCAAAGATCAAGTGTCTATAAGTGTATGGTTTCATATCTGGGTCTTCAATTCTTTTCCATTGATCAATGTGTCTGTCTCTGTACCAATATCAGGCAGTTTTTATGACTATTGCTTTGTAGTATAGTTTCAGGTCAGAGATGGTGATTTCCCCCGGATTTTCTATTTTTGTTAAGAATTGGTTTTGCTATCCTGAGTTTTTTGTTTTGTTTTTCCATATGAAATTGAGAACTTACTCTTTGAAGAATTGTGTTGGAATGTTGATGGGGATGGCATTGCATCTGTAGGATGCATTGCATCTGCATTCTGGTAGGATGGCCATTTTTACTATGTTAATTCTATCAATCTATGAGCATGGGAGATCTCTCCATTATCTGAGGTCTTCTTCAATTTCTTTCTTGACTCAAAGTTTTTGTCATACAGATACTCCAGGCTTCTTCACACATGAGTTCCACATCCATTCACTCAGGTTATTTGTCCAAAAGGCTAGACTGTCTTTCTTTGGAAAATTACTGAGTTCAATGAATCTTTTTTTCTATGAAACACACAAAGAAAAAAATTTATACAGTTCAAAACAAGTGTACTCATGTGGATGAATTCGAGAAAATTATGACAGCTCAGACAAACAGAAAACATGAAAAATACTTGGACTAGATATTTTCATCTAAAATTCACATAACAAGAATAACTTGTCCCATAAAATGGTAAATTAGGAATTTAATATTTCACTTCTTATATAAAACAACAATCTATGCTCTTTCTCATGGTGTTTTCATAATATTATTGGAATTTACTTGTTTGGAAAATGCTAGTTTATCTTTAAAACATTATTAGTAATCTGACATCATTCTACTTACCATTGTATACAAAGGTAAACTAAACACTGTGAGAGAAATTTCTAAACTGATGAAGTTGCTGTGTAGTGAGAAGATGTCAGTTCATAAAACAATACCAAAATTTCAAAAGTTCACCACATGTTTAAACCTTAAACAGTTTTTAAGTTATCATAAAAAAAACATGGTATACATTAAGACATGGTCATGTTATCACTTAACAGAGTATTTGTTAAGCTGTGTCTATTTACCTGATAGTGTGGGGAATTGCAGGCTGGTCTCCAGTTGAGCTGAGGTCTGAACCCTGATGGTCATAATTCACCTACATGACACGGTAGGCGTTCCCTCATGCTCCTGGAACTCCGGCCCCTGCCTAAGTTACAACCTCCCACAGCCCCCACAAGAGAAGCATGGTCAGTAGTCACATAAGCAATGGCCCAAGCTTCTGACCTTCAAGCTAAACTCCTCCACAGTTACCTAGCAACAGCGAAGACCATAAAAAGGGGTGCTCAGCCCCACCTCACTCTCTTACTCCTTTGTCCCTTTATGTCTCACTCCTCTCTCCTCTTTGTCTTCTCTTTCCTTTTCCCTTTCTCTTTGTCTTCTCCTCTCCCCTCTTCCCTCTTCCCTCTTCCCTCTCCCCTCTCCCCTCTCCCCTCTCCCCTCTCCTCTCTCCCTCTCTCTCTCTCTCTCTCTCTCTCTCTCTCTCTCTCTCTCTCTCTCTCCCTCTCTCTCTCTCTCTCTCTCTCTCCCTTCTCTCTTTCCCCCTGCATTTCTATAATAAAGCTCTTAAACCATAGACAGTCTCTACTCCTTCAAGGCCCGCTGCACATTCTGGTCAGTGTTGGGAACTTCTTCCCCCATTCCCTCTCTCCCACAACCCTGGTGGCTTTAGCAAACTAGCTCTGGAGGGGGACCCCGTTAAGGGCTGCCCCTTTTCCACTCCTGCCACTTGAGTCAGGTACACACCCAGGGCCCTGTGGAAAAGCGTCCAGCAGTCTCCCCGTGTCTGCCTGCCCAGAGTACAAGAACTCTAGCTGGATGTGGCATATTTTTCCTCCCAACTTTTCCCCAGGGCCCCCAGGGTGCCCCCCCTTTATTTTGTTCCCAACATGATAGTACTAATAAAATGTTGAAATTTATATTTTATTCTTTTTTATTAGATATTTTTCTCCATTTTCATTTCAAATGTTACCCATTTCCTGGTTTCCCCTCTGAAGACCCACTATTCTAATCCCCTCAGTGCTCACCAATCCACCCATTCCCACTTCACTGTCCTGGCATTCCCCTATACTGAGGAATCGAGCTTTCGCAGGACTAAGAGCCTCTCTCCCATTGATGACCAACAAGGCATCCTCTGCTACATATGGGACTGGAGCCATGTGTACTCTTTGGTTGGTGGTTTAGTCCCTGGGAGCTCTAGGATACTAATTGGTTCATATTTGCACTGGCTAGTTTTGTATCAACTTGACACAGGCTGGAGTTATCACAGAGAAAGGAGCCTCAGTTGGGGAATTACATCCATAAGATCCAGCTGCAAGGCATTTTCTCAATTGGTCATTAAAGGGGGAAGGTCCCCTTGTGGGTGGTTCCATCTCTGGACTGGTAGTCTTGGGTTCTATAAGAGAGCAGGCTGAGCAAGCCAGTGGAAGAAGCCAGTAAGAAACATCCCTCTGTGGCCTCTGCATCAGCTCCTGCTTCCTGACCTGCTTGATTTCCAGTCCTGACTTCCTTCAGTGATGAACAGCAATGTGGAAGTGTAAGCCAAATAAACCCTTTCTTCCCCAACTTGCTTCTTGGTCATGATGTTTGTATAGGAATAGAAACCCTGACTAAGACAATATTGTTGTTCCTCCTATGGGACTACAAATCCCTTCACCTCCTTAGATCCTTTCTCTAGCTGTTCCATTGAGGACCCTGTACAAAGTCCAATGGTTGGCTGAGAGCATCCACCTCTGTAATTGTCAGGCCCTGGCAGAGCTTCTCAGGAGAAAGCTATATCAAGCTCTTGTCCACAAGCACTTGTTCGAATCCACAATATTGTCTGGGTTTGGTGACTGTATATGGGATGATGAATCCCCAGGTGGGACAGTCTCTGAATGTCCTTTCCTTCAGTCTTTGCTCCATACTTTGTGTCTGTATCTCCTCCCATGGATATTTTTCCCCCTTCTGAGAAGGACCAAAGTATCCAAACTTTGGGATTCATTCTTCTTGAGCTTCATGTGCCCTGTGAATTGCATCTTGGGTATTCTGAGCTTCTAGACTAATAACCACTTATCAGTGAATGCATACCATGTGTGTTCTTTTGTGACTGGGTTGCCTCAGTCAGGATGATATTTTCTAGTTCCATCCATTTGCCTAAGAATTTCATGAATTCATTGTTTTTAATACCTGAGTAGTTCTCCATTGTATAAATGTAAACATTTTCTATGTCCATTCCTTTGTTGAGGGAAATCTGAGTTCTGTCCAGCAGCTGGCTATTATAAATAAGGCTGCTGTGAGCATAGTGGAGCATGTGTTCTTTTTTTTTTTAAGATTTATTTATTGATTATATGTAAGTCCACTGTAGCTGTCTTCAGACACTCCAGAAGAAGGAGTCAGATCTCTTTACGGATGGTTGTGAGCCACCATGTGGTTGCTGGGATTTGAACTCCGGACCTTCGGAAGAGCAGTCGGGTGCTCTTACCCACTGAGCCATCTCACCAGCCCAGCATGTGTTCTTATTACATGTTGGAGCATCTTCTGGGTATATGCCCAGGAGTGGTATAGCTGGGTCCTCAGGTAGTACTATGTCCAATTTTCTGAGGAACGTCAAACTGATTTCCAGACAGGTTGTACCAGCTTGCAATCGCACCAGCAATGGAAAACTGTTCCACTTTCTCCACATCCTTGCCAGCATCTGTTGTCACCTGAGGTTTTGATCTTAGCCATTCTGACTGCTGTAAGGTAGAATCTCAGGGTTGTTTTGAATTGCATTTTCCTGATGAAAAAGGTTCTTGAACATTTTTTAGGTGCTTCTCAGACATTTGGTATTCTTCATTTGAGAATTCTTTGTTTAGCTCATTACCCCTTTTTTACTAGGGCTATTTGGTTCTCCGGAGTCTAACTTCTTGAGTTCTTTTTTATATTAGAAAGTAGCCCACTATCAGATGTAGGGTTGATAAAGATCTTATCCCAAACTGTTGGTTGGCACTTTGCCCTATTGACAGTATCTTTTGCCTCACAGAAGCATTGCAATTTTATGAGGACCCATTTGTCAATTCTTGATCTTAGAGCATAAGCCATTGGTGTTCTGTTGAGGATTTTTTTCTCCTGTGTTCACATACTTGAGGCTCTTCCCACTTATTTTTCTAATAGTTTCAGTGTATCTGGTTTTATATTGAGGTTCTTGATCCACTTGTACTTGAGCTTTGTACAAGGAGATAAGAATGGATCAATTTGCATTCTTCTACATGATAACCAGCAGTTGAACCAGCACCATTTTTTTTTTAAATGCTGTATTTTTTCCACTGGATGGTTTTAGATCCTATGTCAAAGATCAAGTGACCATAGGTGTGTGGGTTCATTTCTGGGTCTTCAATTCTATTCCATTGATCTACATGCCTGTCATTGTACCAATAGTTTTCACTATCCTAGGTTTTTTGTTATTCCAGATCAATTTGCAAATTGCATTTTCTAACTCTGTGAAGAATTGAGTTGGAATTTTGATGGGAATTGCACTGACTCTGTAGATTGCTTTCAGCAAGATGGCCATTTTGACTATATTAATCCTGCCAACCCACAAGCATGGGAGATCTTACCATCTTCTGAGATTTTCTTGGATTTCTTCAGAGACTTGAAGTTCTTGTCATACAGATCTTTCACTTGCTTAGTTAGAGTCACACCAAGGTATTTTATATTATTTGTGACTATTGTAAAGCATGTTATTTCCCTAATTTCTTTCTCGGCCTGTTTATCCTTTGTGTAGAGGAAAGCCACTGATTTGCTTGAGTTAACTTTATATCCATTTTGCTGAAGTTGTTTATCAGGTTTAGGAGTTCTCTGGTGAAATATTGGGGGTCACTTAAGGATATAATATCATCTGCAAACATTTTGACTTCTTTCTTACCAACTTGCATCCTTTTGATCTCCTTTTGTTGTTCTGGCTATGAATTCAAGTACTATATTGAATAAATAGGGAGAGAGTGGGGAGCCTTGTCTAGTCCTTGATTTTAGTGGGCTTATTCAAGTTTCTCTCCATTTGGTTTAATGTTGGCTACTGGTTTGCTGTATATTGCTTTTACTATGTTTAGATATGACCCTTGAATTCCTGATCTTTCCAAGACTTTTATCATGAAGGGGAGTTAGATTTTGTCAAATGCTTTTTCAGCATCTAATAACATGATCTTTTCTTTCCTCCTTGAATTTGTTTATATAGTGTATTTACATTGATGGATTTCTGAAAATTGAAAATCCCTGCATGCCTGGGATGAAGCCTACTTGATCATAACAGATGATCATTTTGATGAATTCTTGGATTTGCAAGAATTTTATTGAGTATTTTTGCATAGTTATTCATAGAAAATATTGGTCTGAAGTTCTCTTTCTTTGTTTGGTCTTTGTGTGATTTAGGTATCAGAGTAATTGTGGCTTCTTAGAATGACTTGGGTAGTGTTCCTTCTGTTTCTATTTTGTGAGATAGTTTAAAGAGTATTGGTATTAGGTCCTCTTTTAAAGTCTGATAGAATTATATACTAAAATCATCTGGTCCTGGGCTTTTTTTGGTTGGGAGACTTTTTTTTTTTCTAATTTTTTATTAGGTATTTTCTTCATTTACATTTCAAATGCTATCCCGAAAGTCCGCCATACCCTCCCCACCTTCCCCTAACAACGTGCTCCCACTTCTTGGCCCTGGTGTTCCCCTGTACTGGGCATATAAAGTTTGCAAAACCAAGAGGCTTCTCTTCCCAATGATGGCCAACTAGGCCATCTTCTGCTACATATGCAGCTAGAGACACGAGCACTGGAAGTACTGGTGAGTTCATATTGTTGTTCCACCTATAGGGTTGCAGACCCCTTCAGCTCCTTGGGTTCTTTCTCTAGCTCCTCCATTGGGGACCCTGTGTTCCATAAAACAGGTGACTGTTAGCATCCACTTCTGTGTTTCCCAGGCACTGGCATAGCCTCACAAGAAACAGCTATATCAGTGTCCTTTCAGCAAAATCTTGCTGGTGTATGCAATAGTATCTGCATTTGGTGGCTGATTATGGGATGGATCCCCGGGTGTGGCAGTCACTGGATGGTCCGTCCTTTTGTCTCAGCTCCAAACTTTGTCTCTGTAACTCCTTCCATGGGTGTTTTGTTCCCAATTCTAAGAAGGGGCAAAGTGTCTACACTTTGGTCTTTGTTCTTCTTTAGATTCATGTGTTTTGCAAATTGTATCTTGGGTATTCTATATTTCTGGGCTAATATTCACTTATCCTGAGTGCATATCATGTGAGTTCTTTTGTGATTGGGTTACCTCACTAAGGATGATATCCTCCAGATCAATCCATTTGCCTAGGAATTTCATAAATTCATTCTTTTTAATATCTGAGTAGTACTCCATTGTGTAAATGTACCACATTTTCTGTATGTATTCTTCTGTTGAGGGACATCTGGGTTCTTTCCAGCTTCTGGCTATTATAAATAAGGCTGCTATAAACATAGTGGAGCATGTGACCTTATTACCAGTTGGAACATCTTCTGGATATATGCCAGGGGAGGTATTGTGGGATCCTCTGGTAGTACTATGTCAATTTTCTGAGGGAACCACCAGAGTGATTTCCAGAGTGGCTGTACAAGCTTACAATCCCACCAATAATGGAGGAGTGTTCCTTTTTCTCCACATCCTTGCCAGCATCTGCTGTCCCCTGAATTTTTTATCTTAGCCATTCTGACTGGTGTGAGGTAGAATCTCAGGGTTGTTTTAATTTGCATTTCCCTGATGATTAAGGATGCAGAACATTTTTTCAGGTGCTCTCAGCCATTCGGTATTCCTCAATTGAGAATTCTTTGTTTAGTTCTGTGCCCCATTTTTAATGGAGTTATTTGATTTTCTGGAGTCCACCTTCTTGAGTTCTTTATATGTATTGGATATTAGTCCCCTATCTGATTTAAGATAGGTAAAGATCCTTTCCCAATCTGTTTGTGGCCTTTTTGTCTTATTGACGGTGTCTTTTGCCTTACAGAAGCTTTGCAATTTTATGAGGTCTCATTTGTCGATTCTCAATCTTACAGCACAAGCTATTGCTGTTCTATTCAGGAATTTTTCCCCTGTGCCCATATCTTCAAGGGTTTTCCCCACTTTTTCCCTATAAGTTTCAGTGTCTCTGGTTTTATGTGGAGTTCCTTGATCCACTTAGACTTGACCTTAGTACAAGAAGATAAGAATGGATCAATTTGCATTCTTCTACATGATAACCACCAGTTGTGCCAGCACCATTTGTTGAAAATGCTGTCTTTTCTCCACTGGATGGTTTTAGCCCCCTTGTCAAAGATTAAGTGACCATAGGTGTGTGGGTTCATTTCTGGGCCTTCAATTCTATTCCATTGGTCTACCTGTCTGTAGCTATACCAGTACCATGCAGTTTTTATCACAATTGCTCTGTAGTACAGCTTTAGGTCAGGTATGGTGATTCCACCAGAGGTTCTTTTATTATCGAGAATCTGGACATATTTTATTTTTGCTACCCTATGTTTTTTGTTATTCCAGATGAATTTGCATATTGCCCTTTCTAATTCGTTCAAGAATTTAGTTGGAATTTTGATGGGGATTGCATTGAATCTGGGTTGGGAGACTTTTAATGACTGCTTCTGTTCCTTTAGGGGTTATGGGACTATTTAGATGGTTTATCTGATCCTGAATATCTTTGGTACCTAGTATCTGTCTAGAAAATTGTCCATTTCATCCAGATTTTCCAGTTTTCTTGACTCAGTTTTATAGCAAAATCTGATGATTTTTTTACTTTCCTCAGTTTCCATTGTTATATTTCCCTTTTCATTTCTGATCTTATTAATTTGAATACTGTCTCTGTGCCCTCTGGTTAGTCTGGCTAAGGGTTTATCTATCTTGTTGATTTTCTCAAAGAAACATCTCCTGATTTTGTTTGTTTTGTTTTTTGTATAGTTTCTTTGCTTTCTACTTAGTTAATTTCAGCCATGAGTTTGATTATTTACTGCCATCTATTCCACTTGGATGTGTTTTCTTCTTTTTGTTCTAGAGCTTTCTGTTGTCCTGTCAAGCTGCTAGTGTATGCTCTTTCTCATTTCTTTGTGGAGGCATTCAGAGCTATAAGTTTTCCTCTTAGTACTGCTTTCATTGTGTCCCATAAGTTTGGGTATGTTGTGGCTTCGTTTTCACTGAACTCTAAAAAGTCTTTAATTTCTTTATTTCTTTCTTGACCAAGTTATCTTTGAGTAGAGTGTTGTTCAACTTCCAAGTATATGTGGACTTTCTATTCTTTATGTTGTTATTGAAGACCAGCCTTAGTCCATGGGAAACTGATAGTATTGCATGGGATTAACTCAATCTTCTTGTATCTGTTGAAGCCTGTTTTGTGACCCATTATATGGTCAGTTTTGGAGACAGTACCATGAGGAGTTGAGAAAAAGGTATATTGTTTTGTTTTAGGATAAAATGTTTATATATGTAATATATAATGTTATTATATAATATATAATATAATATATAATATATAATGTATAATGTATAATATATAATATATATATATTCCAGCTGGTTCATAACTTCCTGTTAGTTTCACTATGTCTCTGTTTAGTTTGTGTTTCCATGATATGTCCATTGATGAGATTTGGTGTTGAAGTCTCCCACTATTATTGTGTTCGGTGCAATGTGTGCTTTGAGCTTTAGTAAAGTTTCTTTTATGAATGTGAGTGCCCTTGCATTTGGAGCATAGATGTTCAGAATTGAGAGTTCATCTTGGTAGATGTTTTCATTTGATGTGTATGAACTGTCCTTCCTTATCTTTTTTTGATAATTTTAGGTTGACAGTTGATTTTATTTGATATTAGAATGGCTACTCTAGCTTGTCTCTTTGTTCCATTTGCTTGGAAAATTGTTTTCCAGCCTTTTACTCTGAGATAGTGTCTGTCTTTGTCACTGAGGTGGGTTTCCTGTAAGCAGCAAATGTTGGGTCCTGTTTGTTTATCCAGTCTGTAGATCTATGTCTTTTATTGGGCAATTGAGTCCATTGATATTATGAGATATTAAGAAAAAATGATTGTTGCTTCCTGTTATTTTTGTTGTTAGAGGTGGAATTATGATATGTGGCTATCTTCATTTCGGTTCATTAAATAACATTATTTTCTTGCTTTTTCTAGGTTGTAGATTCCCTCCTTATGTTGGAGTTTCCATTTATTATCCTCTCAAGGTCTAGATTTGTTGAAAGATATTGTGCAAATTTGGTTTTGTCATGGAATATCTTGGTTTCTCCATCTATGGTAGTTGAGAGTTTTGCTGGGTATAGTTGCCTGGGCTGTCATTTGTATTCTCTTAGGATCTATATGACTTCTGCCCAGGATCTTCTGGCTTTTATAGTCTCTGGCAAGAAGTCTGGTGTAATTTTTATAGATTTGTCTTTATATGTTACTTGACATTTTCCCTTACTGCTCTTAATATTCTTTTTTGTTGTTTTGTTTTGTGCATTTGATGTTTTGACTACTATGTGACAGAAGGAATTTCTTTTCTGGTCTAACCTATTTGGATTTTTGTAGGCTTGTTGTATGTTCATGAGCATCTTTTACTTTAGGTTAGGAAAGTTTTCTTCTATAATTTTGCTGAAGATATTAACTGGCCCTTTAAATTGGGAATCTTGGCTCTCTTCTATATCTATTATCCTTAGGTTTGGTCTTCTCATTGTGTTCTGGATTTCCTGGACATTTTGGTTTAGGACCTTTTTGCATTTTGTATTTTCTTGGACTGTTCTGTGAATGTTTTCTATGGTATCTTCTGCACCTGAGATTCTCTCTTCTAGCTCTTATATTCTGTTGGTGATGCTTGCATTTATGACTCCCGATCTCTTTCCTAGGTTTTCTGTCTCCAGGGTTGTTTCCCTTCATGATTTCTTTATTGTTTCCACTTCCATTTTTAGATTCTTGATGGTTTTGTTCAATTCCTTCACCTGTTTGGTTGTATTTTCCTGTATTACTTTAAGGGATTTTTGTGTTTCCTCTTTAAGAACTTCTAACTTTTTGCCTGTGTTCTACTGTATTTCTTTAAGGGAGTTATTTATGCCCTTCTTAAAGTCACCTATCAGTATCATGACATGTTATTTTAAATCCAAATCTTGCTTTTCCAGTTTGTTGAGGTATTTAGCACAAGTGGTGGAAGAACTGGGTTCTAATGATGCCGAGTAGCCTTGGTTTCTGTTGGTAAGGTTCTTATGCTTGCCTTTTGCCATCTTGTTATTTCTGGTGTTAGTTGATCTTGCTGTTCTGGCTGGAGCTTGTCCCTCCTGTGGGTCTGTAAGCCTGTGTCAGCACTCCTGGGAGACCAGCTCTCTCCTGTCGAGACCTGTATACAGCCCACTGTGGAACAGCCTTAGCTCAGGAAAAAGATAGAGACCAGAAGGATCCTTTCCCAGCTGTTTCCCTGTTCTTGTGACCTGTGCACTTCTGGCCAGTCCTTCTTTGGACAGTTATTGGAGAGAAAGTGGCTATCTCACCTCTGAAGCATAGAGGTGAGAGCACTCCTAGGAGACCAGCTCTCTCCTGGTGGCACCTGTGTACAGAGAGCTGTGGAATAGCCTTATCTTCTGTGTGCAGATGGCAACCAATAGCTTATATTTTATTCTTGATGAATGTCACAAATGTAAATGGTAGATAAAGCTTTTATATTTTTATATTTACATATAATTAATTTATATAAATACAAACTTAGTTTTATATATACTATAAGTATATACAGATACATAGGTAGATCAAAATAGAAATTTGCCATTGTCTTCAAAAGCATCATTTATATTCCAAGTCAAATTTAGGATCTAAATGAGACAACTTTTCTAAACGTATTTAATATGGATCTATGAACACAAAACAATTGAAAAATTATTGTTTAAATTTTTTTAGTTTTTATTAGCTTTCAGCATTTGAGTATCCTCTTAGGAATTTATGTTTTAAATGTGTTTAGTTTCCAGTTCTTTTTATAGAAGTATTCTGAATTATGCTTTTTCACATTATTTATATAGATAAATTCATATTGGAAAAAAACGTTCACAACTGACTTCTTGAACATTTGTTTGTTTCCTCAGATATACTCTTACAAATAAAAATATGACATTTTCTATTAGAATGTTTTCCCCAACATATCATTACTCTTTTAGAATAATCTTACTTACAATATTTAACTCATATATATGAGCCTGTGCATATGACATGCCTGCATGCTTAACTTTCCTGTTTTCTCCAGTGCTCATCTGTGTACACATGAGCCCCTTACCCTCTATAGACTCCAAGTAATTCAGTTAAATCTCCAGTATTTATCATTTTTCCATAAATGCATAAATGCAGAAAGTAATGAAACTCATGAGCAATCTTCTGTGAAGTGGGATGTTCATATATTGTTTCTAATATTTCAGAGAATTATACAAGATAAATAGTCTTTTATAATAGTGCTTTTTTATGTTTTAATTTCAATTTTTGTATGCTTGTGAATATGTGTGCATGAGCAGCTCTAACTACATGCATATGAGTAGGGGCATATGTATGCATAAGTGGGTATGTGTGTGTGCATATGAGTGGGTGCGTATCATTTATATGAGTGGGTACCTGTATATGGATATGAATGGATTAAGTGTGTGTTCATATGAGAGTAGGATCATGCATTCAAATGAGTAGGTGTATAGATCCTATAGCACATGTCAGAACACAATTTTCAGACATTAGTTATCCAATAAAACTCTGAGGATTTTAAGAATCAGAGTAGGCTGTTGTTTGCACTCCAAGTATTTTGATACAGTAAGCCATTTTTTCCAGACAGATATTGTAGCGATGCTACACAAAAGAAGAGAAAGAATAATTCTTGGAGGCATTTAACCAAGAATGGACCAGATTTACTTGGGAAAAGTTTCATCATTCCTGTTCTAATCTAAAAAAGTCTAATCAAAAGTCATGCTTTCTTGTACATTGAACAGCATAGCAAATATGGTATTGCAAATGAATGAGGAAATTTTGTCTTAATCAACCATTTACAGGAGTCTCATGAGGGGAATTTTTTTTTCTGCCTTACTGACGCAAAACAGTACACAAAGCCACAATCAGATCTTATCACTATACTCTTAAATGTTTCCAATGTATTTCCACCATACAGAGTACATTGTTTTCATTGCCTCTCCACTTCCAACTCGTGATCCTATATATCTCACATACACACAAACATTATTTGGCCAGGGGAATGAAAGAATTACAAAAGAAACATGGGAAAGTTAGGACAATCAAGGTCATTCATTTAGCTGAGCTTGTAAGAGCTGATTATAAACCTCAGAAAGAGCAACAAGTGCTCTAAAACACCGAGCTGCCACTCCAGTCCTCAAAGAAAAACATTTAGAAGTCGACTTCTCATAGACACCTTAAAATCTGAACCTGCATGTTTTACTTTGTCTACAGAAAAGTATAACTATTAAGGTCTAAGAAGTAATGTGTACACATTTTCAAAAGTATTCAAATATGATTTCTTCACTAACAATAACCTACTCCAGTGTTATTTGATAGTGAGCAAAGTGGTTTTTAGTCAGTTGAAGTCACTTATCTAATACAGGATATAGTCAAGAGGATGTACATCTGTCTTTATTTTCTCCTATAGCTTTGTTTGTTGTCTGTCTAGATGTAAAACAGGTTTCTAAGTATGACTAATGGGACACAGTGTTATTCTTGCCACTGCATTACATATTCTGATGTTCTCATACACCTACCTTAAATTAGGTCACACTCATTTTCCCTTGGATTAGCTTTCCCAGGAAAGCAATTCAATTTCAATTGAAGCTAATGACTCTAGTTAAATTGCCTTTCTCTAAACCAAATGGACTGATCATTTACTTTCACGCAGCAGGGTAGCTAGGTTTAGGATGGTTGGGGCCTTAAAGGTTATCCTAGGGGTGGGCACTAAAAGGAGAGATTGGTAATGAGTCCTTCTGAAACTGGTGAGCCATCAATGGAGGGGAGCTCAGGATGTGTGTGTAAATATTCCTTCAATAGCATGAGGCATAGTGATAATCAGGCTCTGGCCTAGTAACAATTTGTCACCATCCTTGACCAGGAGGGCCATTGTGACAATGATGCATAAGCAAAGGGGCCAACTCCTGGCTACCTGGTCTGATTTCTTTGAGAGGTAGACCACTAGCTGACATCAAGGCCCCAGAGTCTGAGTCAATACCCATTTTGCTACCCCATGATTTTTTCATTCCTGAAAAGACAAAAGGACTTAGTCACATCTAGCACCCCCAAGCAGGTGCAGAAATGAAAGCCTTCTTTAAGACATTGAAGACTTTCTAATGTCCCTCCTCCATACAAAGGTCTCAGGAGACCATTTGGTGACCTCATATAGTGGCTTAGCTACTCCTGATATCCAAATTCTGCAGAAGTCAAGCAGACTGCAAGAATTCCCTTACCTGTTGGGGAGTCTTGGATGTTGGAAGGCACAGGACAGTTTCCTCCCTGGCCTCAGAGAGCCATCTCTAACCTTCTTTTAATATGTATCCTAGATAGGTATCCTGTGATTGGCAGAGTTGAGCTTTCTTAGTAGAGGCTCTGTAGCCTAATTTTACCAGGGCCTCCAAGAGGTCCTGGGTTCCCTTCAGGCATTCTTGCTTCCTCTCCTGCCACCAGGAGGTAATCTACATACTTCAAAAGAGAGTAGGGTGCTTGGTTCTGTACTTACTCAAGATGTTAGGCAAGTTCTTAAATCCCTGTAGCAGAAGGGTCCACGTTAGCTGTCCACTAATCCCAAGCTCTGGGTCATGCCATTCAAAGAATAAGAAGTCTTGCTGCCCGGGGCCAGCCCCAGCCAGGTTTTCTTTCTTGTCAGTTCTTCTTGAGACAGTGGAAGAGGGAAAAGCATCAGCAGAGGGTAGAACTTTGTCTTATAAGATATTTAGGGTTGCTGTGTAATAATAAAATGTTTACTTATCTAAGTCCATACCTTGCTACTGTATCTGACCTGCCTTCTGTGGTGCTCTGAGACCAGAAACTGCAGTTTCTGGCACGTAGCACCTCTTCCTAAAACAGCAAAGGAGTAACTAAATAGCCTTTGTACTATCTCAGCAGGAACTGTGCAGCTCAGCATGCTAGTCGGAGAAAAAGGGACACTTTGAGAAGTAATTATAATGTTTATTATTAAGTTGTAAAAAGTTCTTATTAAAGCTATCTAAGGGATAAAATGGAAAGATCCTAAGCAGGGCAAGGGAAAAATTCTTCTCTTCTTTCTCATTTCTTTGTCCTCAGTACTTATATATCTTTCAGAATACATGATCACATGTTAAAAAGTTTAGCACAAGTTCACACAAAAAAAATCAAATCACACATTGAAATGGAAGTTTACAACAGAGAATGTTTACATGTATATCCATTAGGAGTAACTATCTGGCTAAACAACCATCACCTGTCACAGCTTCATGGGCTCATAGAAGGTTGAAAACAATAACTAAGTTATTAGTGAAATTTTGTATAGATAAACCCAGTCAATATTTCATCTTCTGTCCTAGCACCTGTAATAAATTGTTAGTTCCCTTTTTATAACCTTTGGTTAATTGTTTTACAACCTCTTGGAAAGTGCTCTGAGTAGAAGAAAGTCTGGTTACTATCTAAGAGGAATTAACTGGTGATACATGGGAGACTGACAGAGTTCTCATTGCAGTTTTGACTATCAGAAAAGGACCTACGAGCAGTCCCACTATAAAAGAGCTTAATAAATACTGATACAATTTTAAGAATTCTTATAGGATCATCATTAAGATTTAAGAAGTCATCTATTTGTCTATATAGCATCACCTCAAGACCTTGCATCTTCATAGATCTGCAGAGATCCACTCAAAAGGGGTAGGCTAGTACCTAGTGGTTGATATATATGTTTAATAATAACAGGAAAAGCATATTAATTGCAGGAATCTTTCCTAAACTGAATTCTCTTAGGCCTTGTCTATAAGAGCAAATCTGTCTCAGACTAATCCGAAGCAGATCGTCTCAGGAAGATCACCCTATAGTTATTATCTTGTGCTATTATGGCTCCTGACTGTCTTGCCTCTTAGGTGCCAAGGTTAAACTGAATAAATAACTCCAGAGAGTGTAGGGATTAGGAACTGTTGGGTGGATATCCATAACTCATTTGGTTATCACTATCAAGTCTTGTACTGGTTTATAATCATTAGTTCCAGGCTTCTTGACTGGCAGTAGGTGATGTTCCAGCCCAATTGACATGGTCTCAGGATACCCAGATTTAATAGCTTCCTGATATGGGAGAGTTATACCTTCCATAGCAATCGGGGGCATGTCAGATTCATACAGGTTCAGCACCCCCGCACCCCCCCCCCACAGTTGAGCTCAATCTAAATTGGGATTTGATGCTTTTCTCTGCCAAAGCATTGGAAAAGAAATCTAGCCAACTAGTTAATTTCATCCTCTGGAGTGAGGAGAGACTCAAATAACTGCTAGAGTGGTGGTCAGTTCATGAGTAGGCTTTACTTCTGAGTCTAATATTTGTCTCCTTCTGGGCAAAAACGAAGTTGTGCCCTCATTTTGTCAACAAATCCCTCCTGAATGTAGGGTAGGGGCATTCAGATACAATAAGGAATGAGTGGGTTACCCTGCCCACTCTCAAGTCCACTGTTATTGGGGTAGTACATGAGTACTGTTTAATTCCTCTTGCCCCTTGGACTCAGGATTTCCTTCAGCAAGATTGAATGCTGCGCTCCACTATATACAAGGAAGTTGATGAGTTTCCCCTCCTCTTTTAGGGTTACCCTGGGCTTAGGGAGGGGATCTGAACACCATCCCCCAATTCTTCATCTTTAGTTTCATGTCCTAAGACCAAAGTTCAAATAAGCTCTCTTCTTCTTCTTCTTCTTCTTCTTCTTCTTCTTCTTCTTCTTCTTCTTCTTCTTCTTCTTCTTCTTCTTCTTCTTCTTCTTCTTCCTCCTCCTCCTCCTCCTCCTCTTCTTCCTCCTCCTCCTCCTCCTCCCTCCTCCTCCTTCCCTTCCTCCTCCTCTTCCTCCTCTTCCTCCTCCTCCTCTTCTCCCTTCCTCCTCCTCCTCCTCTTCCTCTTCTCCTTGGGGCATTTCCTGTTCCGGTGGCCCTCCTCTTTAAAATAAGCACATTGATTCTCAAGTGGGGGCATTCTTGATCCTTAGGGCTCCCCTTATCTCCTTCTTGGGTAGTCATCTCTTTTAGGTGTCTTTTATGGTCTTCTGGTTTGGCTGTGTCTACCAAAAGGATCTTTGCCAGTTCATGAGTCTTTTGCCTCCGCCCTTTCATCTGACTTTCCTACATTCGTTTTTCTGCCTTGATCTGTTTCTCCTCTGCATTTTCTCTTATTAAACACTTTCTCTGCCACTATCACTAAGTCTCTCAAACTCCTTTCTCCTAACCTCTCAACACTCTTAAACTTTCTCTTTATATCTGGTGCTACTTGGATAATAAAGACTAGAGCTACCCTGCTTTTGGTTCTAGTAATTCCAGGACTACTGGAGTGTATGATCAGAATGTCTTCATGACCTTCTCTAAGAAAAGTGCATGGCTCTCATTATCTCCTTGACTAATGTCATACACCACAGCCAGGTTAGTGGGCCTTCTTGCAGGCTCTTTGAGACCTGCCAACTGAGCCTGATGGTAAACCAAGAGCCTCCCTTACCTTCAGTCATGTTAATATCCCATTCTGGATGGGTTAAGGGAAAGACAGCATCAATATCTGTTTGGTTATTGGGGGTTCCCTTGTGGGGACAGGAACCAGCTTCCTGGCCTCTGTCTAGATTCTCTCCCTCTTTTTGGTGGTGAAGAGAACCTTCAAAAGTTGTTGACCATCATCCAAAGTGGGCTGGTAGATGAAGAGGACTGTTTCTAAGAGATTAATTAAATCTCTGGGTTTGTCTAATAAGGAACAGTTCTGAGTTCTCCAGTTATAAAGGGCCAATACTGATAAGGTTGGTCTCTGTGATCATCAAACAGCCCCACTGTGAGCATAGTCAGAAAGACAGACTCAGGAGGCAACTTCCTTCAGCTTCATGTCCCTGCAGAAGGTCCCCTTTCCCCTGCCTGCAGTGGGGCTGCCTGTGGCAGAAAAGCTCATGGCAGAGTTGTATGTGGCAGCAGCTGATGTTCTACCTGAGGATTTGAATACAAATGGAAAGATAACATACTCCTCTGTTACTCCTTAGAGAACTGTGTAGAGGAATGACATAGATGGAGATGGATGGTTCAGTGTCTCTTCCTTCCTGTTCTTGGACTTTTGCTAGCCAAGGCAAGAACTTCAGCCTGTGGTGGGGCTATCTATTGTCTGGGGGGAAAAATATGCCAAGAGGGTGAGTACTCTAGGAAGTCTCGCCAAACCATCACAGAAGGTATTTGGTCTGGGTGGCTAAATTTGGCCTTAAAAATTATTTTCTCGATTCCGTGGAACAATTTCAGATCAAAGGTTCCCTCTGGGGGTCAGCTGGTGTTGAAAGTGAGTCATTTTCACCTGCAAAATGTAGTTAATTTATCTTTCTTCATAATGACAGAGAAATCCCCCCACCCCCAGTTTTAACATCCCTAAAATGACTAAGGAGCAATTCAGGTGGGGTTGAAGGTACCTGTCCCGTGTTAAACATCTGTCAGAAAGTTGTCCCATAACATCTTCAACAACAAATGTCAAACACAAAACACAAGAAAAATTCATCCCTTCCTCTCTCTCAGGCAGGAACAAGAAACAACCAGAAGGGGGCATTCACACCCAAGAAAAGAAACTCCTCCCTTCCTCTCTGTCAGGAACAGGAAATAATCATAATGGTGGGCACCAGCAATCAAAGCTATCATGGGGATGCCAGAACCAAAGCAGTGTCATGTAGACAGACCACCGACCTGCATGCACCCCTAGAACCCTATCCCCATGTTAGTCTGGTGTATGGATCTGCATGCTCTCTTTTAGTATTATTTTATTATAAGTGCCTTTAAAGATTGAATTCTGACATAGCTAAGCCTTTGTCAGTGTTCCAACATCCTAGAAAATCCTTGCAGCCGACAAACTTGGAATTCAGTAGAAATTCAGTGAGAAGGTTATCTATTCGGTAACATTCAAATTTACTTCTAGTAGAGACAGTGAAACTAATTAGGCATTACAAAGAATGGAGCTGGAATAGCTCAGGGCTGATCTGCAGAGTGTTTACTTGGGACAATAGCCAGTCTTACCCAGACAAGGGAATTCATAATGGCCTAGTGAATAGGTGGGTTTACCATGAAAGATTTAGGAAATCCCCCTGAGACAGGTTTCTTCACTAGGCCCAAAGAAACAGCATAAATCAGGCATTTACTAAGAACCCCTGGTGGTGGGCTTAACAATAGACTAGCATTACACCTGGCTTGCTTCTTTGTGGCAGTGGCCTGGTCCCCGCCTCCTTTTGATGTATACATTCCTTATGTTTTACGTCACTGTAACTTGGTGGGTGTATCTCACCTGGTTTCTTGTTATTCTTCTGTATTTCCCAGCACTCGGGAGGCAGAGGCAGGCAGATTTCTGAGTTCAAGGTCAACCTGGTCTACAAAGTGAGTTCCAGGACAGCCAGGGCTATACAGAGAAACCCTGTCTTGAAAAACCAAAAGAAAAAAAAAAAGTTCGATGCTTGACTTGACAAATTACATTCAGATTCTACACAATCTCCTGTGTTCCATCTGTCTGTCATTCATTTCACTGACTCCTTGTCCACCTGCAACCAGAGACCTGTTCTACACAGACAGGGACCAAAAGGGTCTGCAGCACTTGAGGTCAGGGATGGTGATTCTACCAAAAGTTCTTTTATTGTTGAGGACAGTTTTCACTATCCTAGGTGTTGTGTTACTCCAGATCAATTTGCAAATTGCTTTTTCTAACTCTGTGAAGAATTAAGTTGAAATTTTGATGGGGATTGCATTGACTCTGTAGATTGCTTTCAGCAAGATGGCCATTTTTACTATATTAATCCTGCCAATCAATTAGCATGGGAGATCTTTCCATCTTCTGAGATATTCTTCAATTTCTTTCTTCAGAGACTTGAAGTTCTTGTCATACAGATCTTTGACTTGTTTAGTTAGAGTCACACCAATGTATTTTATATTATTTGTGACTATTGTGAAGGGTGTTGTTTCCCTAATTTCTCTCTAAGCCTGTTTATTCTTTATGTAGAGGAAGGCCACTGATTTGTTTGAGTTAATTTTATATTCAGATACTTTACTGAAGTTGTTTATCAGATTTAGGAGATCTCTGGTGAAACTTGGGGTAACATAAGTATAGTATCATATCATCTGCAAATAGTGATATTTTGACCTCTTCCTTTCCAATTTGTATCCCTTTGATCTCCTTTTGTTGTGTAATTGCTCTGGCTAGGACTTCAAGTACTATATTGAATAGGTAGGGAGAAAGTGGGCAGCCTTGTCTAGTCCCTGATTTTAGTGGGATTGTTTCCAGCTTCTCTCCATTTAGATTTATGTTGGTTTCTGGTTTGCTGTATATTGCTTTTACTATGTTTAGGTATGGGCCTTGAATTCCTGATCTTTCCAAGACTTTTATCATGAAGGGGTGTTTTATTTTGTCAAATGCTTACTCAGCATCTAATGAAATGTTCATATGTTTTTTTTTTCTTTGAGTTTGTTTATATAGTGGATTACATTGATGGATTTCCATATGTTGAACCATCCCTGGATCCCTGGGATGAAGCCTACTTAATCATGATGAATGATCGTTTTGATGTGTTCTTGGATTTGGTTTTTGAAATTTTTATTGAGTATTTTTGCATCGATATTCATAAAGGAAATTGGTCTGATAACACGAGATACAATGATACTAATAGAAAAGAAAGTGGGAAAGAGCGTCGAGCACATGCACACAGGGGAAAATTTCCTGAACTGAACAGCAATAGCTTATGCTCTAAAATCAAGAATTGACAAATGGAACCTCATAATATTGCAAAGCTTCTGTAATGCAAAGGACACTGTCAATAGGACAAATCAGCAACCAACAGATTGGGAAAAGATCTTTACCAATTCTATGTCCGATAGAGGGTTACTATCCAATATATACAAAGAACTCAAGAACTTAGACTTCAGAGAACCAAATAACCCTATTTAAAAATGGGGAACAGAACTAAACAGAAAATTCTCACCTGAAGAACACTGAGTGGCTGAGAAGCACCGAAAGAAATGTTCAACATCCTTACTCATCAAGGAAATGCAAATCAAATGCAGCCCTGAGATTCCACCTCATACCAGTCAAAATGGCTAATATCAAAAATTCAGGTGACAGCAGATGCTGGCAAGGATGCAGAGAAAGAGGAACACTCCTCCATTGCTGGTAGGATTGCTAGCTGGTACATCCCCTCTGGAAATCAGTTTGGCAGTTCCTCAGAAAACTGGACATAGTACTGAAAGACCCACAACGTGAGGACTCCCTCACGTTCTGACTCAGGAGAGGCGACACCCCAAAATCACCCACAAGAAACGATCTTGCTGCAACTGCAAGAGGATTTTTATTCGAGAGCGTTCTCGGGCCCATGGTCATACACCACGCAGGGGTAGAGGACCATGGCGCCCCGAGTAGCTGAGTAAGGGGGTATTTAAAGGAAGAAACCACAATTCATGGAGGTGGGGAGGGCGTTGTTGGAAAATACCAAAAATACCAGTTAAGAGTCACAAGGAAGTATAAAGTCACAAGTGTCAGGTTATCTCTCAAGACAGTTTCTAAGAGCCCCTAACAATCTAAGAGCCCCTAAAGATAGCACATTTGCATTGCAGGTTCCAGTAATGGTCAGGGTGCCATTCTTTGAATTGAACCCAGGAAGCGGGTAGGTGGAGGAATGTCGCTATCTGTTTTATGACCAGTACCTGGAGCACTAAGCCACAAAGGCTACATTCCCAAGCCTGGGTCCAAAAGCCTCGAATTTTGTTTTTACTTTGCTATACTTTTTTAATACTTCTTCAGTACTACCTGAGGACCCAGCAATACCACTCCTGGGCATATACCCAGAAGATGTTCCAACATGTAATAAGGATACATGCTCTATTATGTTCATAACAACCTTATTGTTTATAATAGCTAGAAGCTGGAAAGAACCCAGATGTCCCCCATCAGAGGAATGGATACAGAAAACGTGGTACATTTACACAATGGAGTACGATGTAGCTATTAAAAACAATGAATTCATGAAATTCTTAGGCAAATGGATAGAACTGTAAAATATCATCCTGAGTGAGGTAACCCAATCACAAAAGAACACACACAGTATGCACTCACTGATAAGTGGATATAAGTCCAGAAGCTCAGAATACCCAAGATACAATTCACAAACCACATGAAACTCAAGAAGAAGGAAAACCAAAGTGTAGATACTTCAGTCCTTTTTAGAAGGGAGAACAAAATACCCATGGAAGGAGTTACAGAGACAAAGTGTGGGGTAGAGACTGAAGGAATGACCATTCAGAGACTGTCCCACCTGGGGATCCATCCCATATACAGTCACCAAATCCAGACACTATTGTGGATGCCAACAAAAGCTTGCTGACAGAAGCCTGTTATAGCTGTCTCCTGAGAGGCCCTACCAGTGCCTGACAAATACAGAGGTGGATGCTCACAGCCAACCTTTGGACTGAGCACAGGGTCCCCAATAACTAACAAGTACCCCCAGAGCTCCCAGAGACTAAACCACCAACCAAAGAGTACACATGATGCGGCTCATGCCTCCAACTGCATTATGAAGCAGAGGATGCCCTAGTTGGTCATCAATGGGAGGAGAGGCCCTTGGTCCTGTGAAGGCTCTATACCCCAGTGTAGGGGAACTCCAGGGCCAGGAAGCAGGAGTGGGTGGGTTGGTGAGCAGGGCAAGGAGGGAAAGAATAGAGGGTTTTTGGAGGGGAAACCAGGAAAGGGGATAACATTTGAAATGTAAATAAAGAAAATATCTAATAAAACAAAAAACAAAGGAAAAAGAAGGAAGATTTGCTCTTCTTCACCTGCTTGCATTTAATTGCCAGCATATCTGTTGGAATTTACTTCTACAGAAGACCAGCTGAAACAACTAGCCTTGTGAGACTTGGCAACTACTAGATTCTTGAACTTCCAATTGGCATCTGACCATTGTTAGGGAGTTGGGCTACAAGACTGTAAGTCATCATAATAAATTCCCTCCATATAGAGATATGTCATACATTCTGTGACTCTAGAGAACCCTGACTTATACAGAAGTTGTTACCAAGAGTAGTTCTACAGTTGCAGAAGTATAGGATAAATGTTTTAAGTATTTGGAGTTGGAGTAATAATTTGCTTTCTAATTCACCAGCACCTTCAACTACTGAAACCACTCCAGATACTCTCTCTCCTGAGAGTGTGGTGAATATAGAAGGTTCATAGTGGAAACTATATTTCAAACTTAAAGAAGCTAATGCCTTTGATTATCTTTGATCCATCAATTGTAATTGAAAATGAATTAGGTAACTAGGTGTACCAAATTTTCTACAATTTGTTGGGAAAATCAGAAACGATTTTACTGGCTTGTTCCTCTTTGTACCTCTGGAAAACTTGATGAAGGAAAAGAATGATAAAACCTACAGACCATATGGAGAGTAAGAAGAAGGAAAACCAGGGGGTGGATGTTTCAGACCTGCATTGAGGGGAGAACAGGACGATTGTGGGAGGTGGAAGGAGAGGGGGACAAGGGAGGGAGAAAGAAGGAGGAAGAAAATAAGGGTGGCAGTATCAGAAACTGGAGGAGATATGAGGGGTACAGAGGGTCAGGAAATCCAGCAAAAATAGGTAGCAGGAAGGTTGAAGAACTGGGGATAGCCACTGCAGGGTCCCAGACACCAGAGAAACGTGAAGCCCCCGGACCCAATGGGGCTGACTTTAGCTGTAATGGACAGAAAGGGGGGAGATAGAACCTATGGAGACCACCTCCAGAAGATAGGCATAGCACCTGGTCGAGGGATGAGGCCACCCACCCATCTCAATGTTTTTTAACCCAGAAATGTTCCTGTCCAAAAGAAGAACAGGGGCAAAAAATTGAACAGAGACTAAAGGAAGGGCCAACCAGGAACTGCCCCATCTGGGGATAGATCATGTCTGCAGACACCAAACCCAACACTGTTGCCATGATCAAGAGGTGCTCATGGACAGGAACCAAGTATGGCAGTTCCGGAGAGGTCCGGCCAGCAACTGACCAATTGCAGATGCGGATGCTTGGAGCCAACCATCAGACTGAATTCATGGAACCTGGTGGGGTAATTGGCAGAAGGACTGGAGTAGCAGAGGGGGATTGCAACCCCATTAGAACAACATAGGCTGGCCTGACTACCCAATTCTCCCAAAGTCTAGACTACCAAACAAGGAGTGTACCTGGAGGGATCCACAGCTCCAGATACATATGTAGCAGAGGATGGCCTTGCCCAACAGCAAAGGGAGGGGAGGCCCTTGGTCCCGGGGAGGTTTGATGTCCCAGAGTAGGAGGATGCTGGAACAGTGAGGTGGGAGAGTTGGGGTGGGTGGGAGAGCACCCTCATACAGGCAAAGGTGAGGGGGAACAGCAGATTGAGATGAGGGAATGGCAGAGGGGTAGCCGGGAAGTGGGATATCATGGGATAGAGGGGGGAGGTACCTGGAAAGTGGGATATAATTTGAGATGTAAACAAATGGAATAATTAATGCCTGGGATTCTAGGTTCAGTCACCATGCATACACACACACACACATCTAACCTCATATCTCATTTGAGTGTGATACAATGTATACAATATCTAACCTAATATGGTATTTGATTACTATATTTATAGTTTCATGTACCAGTTTAAAATATTAATTTAAATTTTAAGATTCATCATAAGGGTGGGGAGATGCATCACTGGATAAAGTCCTTCCTGAACAAGCGTGAGGATCTGAGCTTGGATCTCCAACACACAAGACAACTCAGGAGTGATGGTGCATGCCTATAACTCTAGTGCTGAGCAGATAGAAATAGGTGAGTCCTATAGCTCACTGGCCAGCCAATCTAGTCATGATGTCAAGTTCTAGGTTTAATGAAAGACACCTTCCCAAAATACAAGGTGAAACACATTCAAGAAAATACTCAAATTCAACATATGCATGCATAGGCGAGCATAGGCGAGCATACTACGCTCACCACCACCACTGGGTAGAGAAAGAAAGGAGGGATTGGGACAATTACACTGCTTGGTAAATATCTGAGAAATACAGCAAGAGAAGAGTGAAATCTGGGCAAGCCTAAAAATTATTTGCTGTACCTCTCACAGCCAGACTAACTCTACGACCAACTCAGTTTCATGGTGCCATCTGGTGGGGATACTAAAAACTGCTTGATTCTTGTCCTCTGCACAGTAGTCTCCCCTCCCTTGTCAAATTCATAAAAGCCCACTTTTTAAAGTACATTTAATTATATTTTCTTTTTATAAATAATAAAATTGTTCCCTGTTTTCTTATAACTTAAAGTCTGGACTAGGCTAGCTGGACTAGGTTATAATCTTAAAAGTGAAATTTATCTTAGTCATACTAGATTTAGGGGGAAATGATCAGCAAGTTATCTGTCATTTAAACACTTCCAAACATTTCAGGGTATAAGCAATGAATGAATGTGATTATTTATGATGTTACTTTATGGAAGAGGTTGGAACCAACCTCCTGGGTGTTATATTTTAGTTCAGAATCTGGAACTGCTGGTGATAATTGAAAGAAGGCTGAGGTTTTGGAGTTGTTTGTTTCTTTTAAAAATAGTAATTTGAAGGAGGTAACTTTGTCTCAAAGGAAAGGCTAATTTTCCTTTATGCTTTGCTTTACATTTTGTGTAGCTGTGGCCATCCAGGAACTCATTCTGTACACTAGACTTACCTTAAACTCAGAGATCTGCCTGGCTTTGCCTCCTTAGTGCTGGAGTTAAAGGTATGTGCCACCATGCCAACTGGAAAAGCTATTTATGACTTCAGTTGGCAGTTGTTGAAGCTTTCTCCGGCCATCTGTAAATGAAATGACTGTTTAAAGACTGATTGAATATAATGACAACTGCACGACAGCTCCTTTTTACTCAATGAAAGGCACAAAGAGTACCAGTCCCTCTGATAGTGCTTGTCACATTCTGTACGCTAGCTAATTGCAAGGTTTAAAAAGAGGAACTCTTCTTGTCCATCATATTGAAAGATCTTAAAGGCAATGCTACTTGCCCAACTTTATTCTGCAAAGTTTGACATGTTAGAGGCATGTGATAAAATTTATATTTCCTGGTCATCAGGACACAGGAAACAAGAACCAGCCTGGTACAGGATCCTTGCAGTTTCTGTCTGCAGCGGGATCTGATCCTGTTACACAGCACTCCATACCCAAAGACCTTCTGGAGAGAGCTGGTCTCCCAGGAGTGCCGACACACTTGTGAGCACAAGTAAGACCACCACTTCTCTTCAAATTCCTGACCCAAGAGTGACATGTCCAGAGCCATAAGGACACAGGAACCAAGGAATAGCCAGGGACAGGACCCTTCCAATTTCCATATGCACTCCTGAGCTGACCTTGTGCCACAGGTCTCCATACCCAAATTCCTCCCAGAAAGAACTGGTCTCCCAGTAGTACTGACACACAGGATTGCTGGAGAGACAAGCCACAGTCTGAGACAGCAAGACCAGCTAATAACTGAGATAACCAGATGGTGAAAGCCAAGGGCAAGAGCATAAGCAACAGAAACCAAGGCTACTTGTCATCATCAGAATCCAGTTCTCCCAAAACAGCAAGCCCTAGATACCCCAACACACTGGAAAAGCAAGATTTGGATTTAAAATCACATCTCTTAATGAAGATAGAGGACTTTAAGAAGGACATAAATAACTCCCTTAAAGAAATACAGGAGGATACAGATAAACAACTAGAAGCCCTTAAAAAGGTAACACCAACTGGTTGTTAACATGTAGAAGAATGCGAATCGATCCATTCCTATCTCCTTGTACTAAGGTCAAGTCTAAGTGGATCAAGGAACTTCACATAAAACCAGAGACACTGAAACTTATAGAGGAGAAAGTGGGGAAAAGCCTTGAAGATATGGGCACAGGGGAAAAATTCCTGAATAGAACAGTAATGGCTTGTGCTGTAAGATCGAGAATTGACAAGTGGGACCTCATGAAACTACAAAGCTTCTGCAAGGCTAAAGACACCATCAATAAGACAAAAAAACCACCAACAGATTGGGAAAGGATCTTCACCTATCCTAAATCAGATAAGGGACTAATATCCAATATATATAAAGAACTCAAGAAGGTGGACTCCAGAAAGTCAAATAACCCCATTAAAAAATGGGGCTCAGAACTGAACAAAGAATTCTCACCTGAGGAATACCGAATGGCAGAGAAACACCTGAAAAAATGTTCAACATCCTTAATCATCAGGGAAATGCAACTCAAAACAACCCTGAGATTCCACCTCACACCAGTCAGAATGGCTAAGATCAAAAATTCAGGTGACAGCAGATGCTGGCGAGGATGTGGAGAAAGAGGAACACTCCTCCATTGTTGGTGGGATTGCAAGCTTGTACCACCACTCTGGAAATCAGTCTGGCGGTTCCTCAGAAAATTGGACATAGTACTACCGGAGGATCCAGCAATACCTCTCCTGGGCATATATCCAGAAGATGTCCCAACCGGTAAAAAGGACACATGCTCCACTATGTTCATAGCAGCCCTATTTATAATAGCCAGAAGCTGGAAAGAACCCAGATGTCCCTCAACAGAGGAATGGATACAGAAATTATGGTACATTTACACAATGGAGTACTACTCAGCTATTAAAAAGAATGAATTTATGAAATTCCTAGCCAAATGGATTGACCTGGAGGGCATCATCTTGAGTGAAGTAACACAATCGCAAAAGAACTCACACAATATGTATTCATTGATAAGTGGATATTAGCCCAAAACTTAGGATACCCAAGATATAAGATACAATTTGCTAAACGCATGAAACTCAAGAAGAATGAAGACCAAAGTGTGGACACTGTGCACCTTCTTAGAATTGGGAACAAAACACCCAGGGAAGGAGTTACAGAGACAAAGTTCGTAGCTGTGATGAAAGGATGGACCATTTAGAGACTGCTGTATCCAGGGATCCGTCCCATAATCAGCTTCTAAACGCTGACACCATTGCATACACTAGCAAGATTTTGCTGAAAGGACCCAAATATAGCTGTCTCTTGTGAGACGATGCCGGGGCCTAGCAAACACACGAGTGGATGTTCACAGTCAGCTATTGGATGTATCACAGGGCTCCCAATGGAGAAGCTAGAGAAAGTACCCAAGGAGCTAAAGGGATCTGCAACCCTATTGTTGGAACAACATGATGTACTAACCAGAACCCCGGAGCTCTTGTCTCTAGCTGCATATGTATCGAAAGATGGCCTAGTCGGCCATCAAGGGAAAGAGAGGCCCATTGGACTTGCAAACTTTATATGCCCCAATATAGGGGAATGCCAGGGCCAAAAGAATGGGAATGGGTGGGTAGGGAAGTGGGGGGCGCTATGGGGGACTTTTGGGATAGCATTGGAAATGTAATTGAGGAAAATATGTAATAAAAATATTAAAAATCAAAAAAAAAAAAGGTAACACCAAAATCCCTTAAAGAATTATAGGAAAACACAACCAAACAGATGAGGCAATTGAGCAAAATCATCCAGAATCTAAAAATAAAAATAGAAAAAATAAAGAAATCACAAAGGGAGACAACCCTGGAATTAGAAAGCCTAGAAGAGATCAGGAGTCATAGAGCAAGCAACACCAACAGAATACAAGAGCTAGAAGAGATAATCTCAGGTGCAGGCGATAACATAGAAAACATTAACACAACAGTCAAAGAAAATAAAAAATGCAAAAAGCTCCTAGCTCAAAACATCCAGGAAATCCAGGACACAATGAGAAGACCAAATCTAAAGATAATAAGTACAGAAGAGAGTGAAGATTCCCAGCTTAAAAGGCCAGTAAATATCTCCAACTAAAGTATAGAAGAAAACTTCCCTAACCTAAAGAAAGAAATGCCAATGAAGATTGAAAAAAAAAAAAAAAGCCAACAGAACTCCAAGTAGATTAGATCAGAAAAGAAATTCCTCCCAACACATAATAATCAGAACACCAAATGCACAAAACAAAGAAAGAATATTAAAAGCATTAAGGGGAAAAGGTCAAGTAACATATAAAGACAGACCTATCAGAATTACACCAGATTGTTCATCAGAGACTATGAAAGCTACAACATCCTGGGCAGATGTCATACAGACTCTAAGAGAACAACATTGCAAGCACAGGCTAGTATACCCAGCAAAACTCACAATTGCCATAGATGGAGAAACAAAAATATTCCATGACAAAACCAAATTTACACAATCTTTCCACAAATCCAACTCTACACAGGATAATAGATGGAAAATGCCAACACAAGGAAGGAAACTACAGCCTAGAAAAAGCAAGAAAGTAAACTTCTAAAAAAAAAATCAAAAAAAGCCACACAAACATAAAAATAACATCAAAAAATATCAGGAAGCAACAATCACTACTGCTTTATATCTCTTACCATCAATGGACTCCATTCTCCAATAAAAAGACATAGACTAACAGACTGGATACATAAACAGGACCCAACATTTTGCTGCATACAGGAATTGCACCTCAGTGTGAAAGACAGACACTACCTCAGAGTAAAGGACTTAAAATCAATTTTCCAAAGAAATGGTCCCAAGAAATAAGCAGGAGTAGCCATTCTAATATCTAATAAAATTAACTTTCAACCAAAATTTATCAAAAATGATAAGGAAGCACACTTCATATTGGTCAAAGGAAACATCTACCATGATGAACGCTCAATTCTGAACATTTATGCTCCAGATGTAAGGACACCCACATTCATAAAAGAAACTTTACTAAAGCTCAAAGCACACATTGCATCACACACAATAATAGTGGGAAACTTCAACACCCCACTCTCATCAATGGACAAATCATGGAAACACAAACTAAACAAAGACAGTGAAACTAACAGAAGTGATGGACCAAATGGATTTAACAGATATCTATAGAACATTTCATCCTCAAACAAAAGAATATACCTTCTTCTCAGCACCTCATGGTACCTTCTTCAAAACTGACCATAGAATTGGTCACAAAACAGGCCTCAATAGATACAAGAAGATTAAAATAATCTCATGCATCCTATCATATCACAATGGACTAAGGCTGGTCTTCAATAGGAACAAAAACAACAGAAAGTCCTCATACACATGAAAGCTGAACAACACCCTATTCAATGATAACTTGGTCAAGGAAGAAATAAAGAGAGAAATTAAAGACATCAGAATTTAATGAAAATGAAGGCACAACATACCCAAACTTATGGGACTCAATGAAAGCAGTGCTCAGAGGAAAGCTCATAGCTCTGAGTGCCTCCAACAAGAAACTGGAGAGAGCATACACTAGCAGCTTAATAGTACACCTGAAAGCTCTAGAAGAAAAAGAAGCAAATACACTCAAGAGGAGTAGACAACAGGAAATATTCAAACTCAGGGCTGAAATCAGCCAAGTAGAAACAAAAAGAACTATACAAAGAATCAACCAAACAAGGAGCTGTTTCTTTGAGAAAATCAATATGATAGATAAACGCTTAGCCAGACTAACCAGAGGGCACAGAGAGAGTATCCAAATTAATAAAAATGCCGAGAAATGATAATAGCTCACTCTTAGACTATGAAAAAGAGACAATTAAGTGTTCCCAGAAAGCTGTGGCCAGTTGTAAAAATACACCAGCAATCTGATAGCAAAACAGACTTTTCCCAGGTCAGAAAGGTCCCTTTTTACTGCATGGCTTCGCCCCTCTGTCTGAACAAATGTTATCAGGTTTAAAGGAGGGCATTCCTTTACTCTTTCATGTAATGCCAAGGCTTAGAAAGCCTGCTTGAGGTCTTTTCCTTTATAAACCTCTATCACTTAGACCTAGGGGTTCACTCTCTTTCCTCTTCCATCAGGAAGGTTGGTGACCCAAGCTCAAGCTTGAATAAAGACCCTTATGTGATTGCAGCAGGTTGTGATTCCTGGTGGTCTCTTTAGGGTTTTTACAATCTAGGGACAACCATACCAAAGTTAAATCAGGATTGGATAAATCATCTAAACAGTCCCATAAGCTCTAAAGAAATTTAATTAAAAAAAAAAAAAAGCCCAGGACAAGATGGGTTTAGTGCAGAGTTCTATCAGACCTTCAAAGAAGATATAATACCAATACTCCTCAAACTATTCCACAAAATAGAAACAGAAGGAACACTACCCAATTTGTTCTATGAAGCCACAGTTATGCTGATACCAAAACTACACAAAGACTCAAAAAGGAAAGAGAACTTCAGACCAATTTCCTTTATGAATATCAATGCAAAAATACTCAATAAAGTTCTCCCAAACCAAATCCCAGAAAACATCAAAACAATCATTCAACACAATCAGGCAGGTTTCATTCCAGGGATGCTTCAATATACGGAAATTAGTTGGTTCAATATATGGAAATTCATCAATATAATCCACTACATAAACAAACTAAAAGAAAAAAAATCACATGATCACTTCATTAGACACTGAAAAAAGCATTTGACAAATTTCAACATTCCTTCAATTTAAAAGTCTTGGAAAGTTCAGGAATTTATGGCCCATACCTAAACATAGTAAAAGCAATATACAGCAAACCTGTAGCCAACATCAAACTAAATGGAGAGAAAATTGAAGCAATCCCACTAAAATCAGGGACTAGACAAGGTTGCCCTCTCTCTCTCCCTATCTATTCACTATAGTACTCAAAGTTCTTGCTAGAGCAGTTAGACAACAAAAGGAGATGAAATGGATACAAATTGGAAAGAAAGAAGTCAGAATATCACTATTTGCAGATGATATGATCGTATACTTAAGTGACCCCCAAAACTTCACCAGAGACCCCCTAAACCTGATAAACAGCTTCAGCAAAGTGGTAGGATATAAAATTAACTCAAACAAATCAGTAGCCTTCTTAGACTCAAAGGATAAACAGGTCAAGAAAAAAATTAGGGAAATGACACCCTTCACAATATGCACAAACAATATGAAGTATCTTGGTTTGACTCAAACCAAACAAATGAAAGATTTGCATGACAAGATTTGAACAACAATATGAACTAACCAGTACCCTCCAGAGCTGTGTCTCTAGTTGCATATGTAGCAGAGGATGGCCTAGTCAGCCATCAATGGGAAGAGAGGCGCTTGGTCTTGCGAAGATCATATGCCGCCTTACAGGGGAATGCAAGGGCCAGGAAGCGGGAGTGAGTGAGTTGGGGAGCAGGGCAGGGGGAGGGTATAGGGAGCTTTGGGGATAACATTTGAAATGTAAATGAAGAAAATATCTAATAATAAAAGAGTTATTAAAAAAAAGAACTTCAAGTCTCTGAAGAAAGAAATCAAAGAAGATCTCAGAAGATGGAAAGAACTCCCATGCTTACTGACAAGATTAGGGTAGTAAAAATGGTCACCTTACCAAAAGCAATCTACAGATTCAATGCAATCCCCATCAAAATTCCAACTCAATTATACATAGAGCTAGAGAGAGCAAATCTCTAATTCATTTGCAATAACAACAACAAAAAAAAAAAAAACAAAACAGGAAAGCAAAAACTATTCTCAACAATAAAAGAACTTCTGGGGGAATCAGCATCCCCGACCTCAAGCTGTACTACAGAGCAATAGTGCTTATTATTAACTGCATGGTATTGATACAGTGACGGGCAGGAAGATCAATGGAATAGAATTGAAGACCCAGAAATGAACCCACAAACCTATGGTCACTTGATCTTTGACAAGGAAGCTAAAACCATCAGTGGGAAAAAAAAAGACAGCATTTTCACCAAATGGTGATAGTTTAACTGGTGGTCAACATGTAGAAGAATGCAAATTGATCCACCTGTTCAGGGAGATAGCCCTATGTAGCTATTAAAAACAATGAATTTATGAAATTCTTAGACAAATGGGTGCATCTGGAGGATATCATCCTAAGTGAGGTAACCCAATCACAAAAGAACACACATGGTATGCACTCACTGATAAGTAGATACTAGTCCAGAAGCTCAGAATATCCAAGATTCAATTTACAACACCCATTAAACTCAAGAAGAAGGAAGACCAAAGTGTGGATACTTCGATCCTTCTTAGAAGGGGGAACAAAATACCCATGTTGCAGAATTACAGAGACAAAATTCGCAGCAGAGACTGAAGGAATGACCATCCAGAGACTGCCCCACCTAGGGATCCTTCCCATAAACAACCACCAATCCCAGACACTATTATAGATGCCAACAAGAGCTTGCTGACAATAGCCTGATATAGCTGTCTCCTCTGAGGCTCTGCTAGTGCCTGGCAAATACAAAAGTGGATGCTCACAGTCATCCATTGCATGGAGCACAAGGTCCCTAATGAAGGAGCTGGAGAAAGTACCCAAGGAGCTGAAGGGGTTTGCAGCCCCATAGGAGGAACAACAATATGAACTAACCAGTACCCCCAGAGCTCCCTGGAACTAAACCACCAATCAAAGAAAACACATGGTGGGACTCATGACTTTAGCTGCATACGTAGCATATGTAGCCTAGTTGGTCATCAATGGGAGTAGAGACTCTTGGTCCTGTGAATGTTCTATGCCCCTGTATAGGGGAATGCCAGGGTCAGGAAGCAGGAATGGGTGGGTTGGTGAGCGGGAGGGGGGGGAGGATAGAGGATTTTCGGAGGGGGAACTAGGAAAGGGGATAACATTTGAATGTAAATAAAGAAAATATCTAACAAAAAAATATTTTAAAAAAATAAAATATCATTCTGAGTGAGCTAACCCAGTCACAAAAGAACACAAATGATATATACTCACTGACAAGTGGATATTAGGGGAAAAAATCTCAGAATATCCACAATACAACCCTCATACTATATGAAGCTCAAGAAGAAAGGAGACCAATGCTTGGATGTTTCAGTCCTACTTGGAAGGAAAACAAAATAATCAGGGGGGGGGGGCCTTGGGAGAGAGAGGGGGGGTCAAAGAGGGGGACAAGATCAGGTGTTGGAGGAGACAGGGGAGATATACAGAGGATCAGAAAATTGAACAGAGGTTTGTAGTAGTCAGGGATGGACAACTGGGGGTCGCCAGAAATTCCTAGAAGCCAGGAAAGCAAGAGGCTCCCAGGACCCAATGGGGATGACATTAGCTAAAATACTCAACAAAAGGGAGAGAGAATCTGTAGAGACTATATCCAGAGGTTAGGTACAGCCCTCAGTTGAGGGATGGGGCCACTGACCTATCTCAAACATTTTAACCCAGAATTGCTCCTGTCTAAAGGAAATACAGGGACAAAGAGTGGAGCTGAGACTGAAGGACAGGCCTTCCAGAGACTGCCCCACCTGCAGATCCATCCCATATGCAAACATCATCAAACCCAGACTCTACTGCTGATGCCAAGAAGTGCTTAAGGATAGGAACCTGGTATAGCTGTCTCCTGAGAGGCTCTTCCAGAGCCTGACCAATACTGATGCAGTTTTTTTGAAGCCAATCATTGGACTGAGCATGGGGACTCCAGTGGAGGAGTTAGTGGAAGTACTGAAAGAGCTGAAGGGGTTTGCCACCCCATAGGAAGAACAACAATATTAACCAACCAGACGCACCCCCTCCCCCCAGAATTCTTAAGGACTAAACCACCAACCAAAGAGTACAATGAAGGGACCCATGGGATCCAGCTGCATATGCAACAGAGGACGGACTTATCTGGAATCAATGGGAGAGGAGGCCCTTGGTCCTGTGAAGGCTCCATGTCCCAGCATAGGAGAATGCTAGGGTGGTTAGGAAGGTGTGAGTGAGTGAGTGGGAATGTACCCTCATAGAAGCGAGGGAGAGAAGGGATGGGATAGGGGATTTTCAGAGGGGAATCCTGAAATGGAAATAACATTTGGAATATAAATAAATAAAATAACCAATACAAAAAGCAATGCTTGCTGTTAGGATGAAAGAGCTGGTGACAATAGGATAGAGTTTAAGGAGTGTCAAAGGGTGAGAGATGGGATGTGGGTTGTACTGTGTAAGAATATCCTGTGGTGGATGACACTAGTCTAGGCCCTTAAGGGTTGAAGCTCTAGCTGCCTTGTCAGCTTGGTAGTTTTTCCTGGAGACAACAGAGTCATCTGTCTGGTGGGATCTGCAGTGGACAATTCCAATAGCAGTGGGGAGATGGGAGGCCTTTAGCATGGCCATAATTTGGTTTGTATTTGCTACTCATCCTCCTTCTGTTGTAAGTAACCTATGCTCCTTCCAGATAGCAGTGTGAGACAGGAGGATATGGAAAGCATGTTTGGAGTCTGTATAAGTGTTTAGGGATTGTCCCTGTGCCAGTTGAAAAGCACAGGTAAGAGCTATTAGTTTAGCCTGGAACTGAAGATACAATTGGTTATGAGCTAGCTTATGGGTACTGGAACTAACCCTGGTTATCCGAAAGACCAGTAGCAGCTGTTAATTGCTGAGCCATCCTTCTAGTTCCAGAAAGGATTTGCTTTCAGATTTTGAGGAGATAAAGTCTATCATGGTGGGGTAGGCCTGGTGGTAAAGATTTACATCTGGGCTAATGAGAAAGCTGCAGTTAAGCTGGGAGGTAAACTTCAAGTTCCATCTCACCAACCTCTCCAACAGCGACCCACCACTTTAATTTTCTTTTCTTTTCTTTTCTTTCCTTCTCTTTTCTTTTCTTTTCTTTTCTTTCCTTCTCTTTTCTTTTCTTTTCTTTTCTTTCCTTTTCTTTTTTCCTCTTCTCTTCTCTTCTCTTCTCTTCTCCTCTCCTCTCCTTCCTTCCTTTCTATCAATTTCTATTATTCTTTCATAAATTACAGCCCTGCTGGAGTTTCCCCTCTCTTACCTCCCTCTAGTCTCTCACTCCTACCTTCTTCTGTAGATCTACTCCGACTCTACCTCCCCTCAGACAAGAACAGGCCTCCCAGGGACATCAACCAAACAGGAACATCACACATCCAAACCGCAGCAACCAGTAATCAGTAATTCCTAGAATTTTTGACTGCTTTGGTAGTGCTGTGATATCATGAAGCAGAAGTGTATGTATATGTATGTATGTGTATGTATCTGTGTATGTGTTTAACATTTGCTTTCCTAATAGACATGGAAGCCTTCTGTAAGGCACAACCAGAGGGGCATAAGTCTCCAATTACTCTTCAGTGTAACAAATAATTATTGTCATGTTGGTTAATATAATATTGACTTGGGAGTTCTGCATCGTATAAATCTACCATTGGAGATTTTGTGATCTTTCAAATAACTCCATGAGAAGAGGTATATAATTTTTGTTTATCAAGTCATTATTCATTTGTATTTTAAACAGTCAAAAGTGTAGGTTGTCTTCTGACAAAAATTTACTGGCTGTACATAACAGTATACATTCTGTACAGTTTTGCGATTCCAGGAATGTTTTACCTATAATATTTATTCCCCAAGTACATCTTCTGTGACTTTTATAATCCTGTTTTATAATGAAGAAAGGTAAGAAATATAGTAGGTAATAGCTCCAAATCATAAGCAGTTACTGATATGACTAATGAATACTTAGTTTCGTGATGCTTAACTCTGTGTATGTCATGGTATAAAAGTATTTCTTGAAGTTGTACTCACACTCCTGCGTCTGCAGTCTTGCTTAGCTTTGATTCCTCCTGTGTCATTAAGGCTAGCATTATCAGAGAAATGGAATTTGTGTATGCCCTGAGATGTATACCTATGTGCTGGTTTGTAGATGCTCAGTGAACCATATCTTACTCTGTTTGTTCAGCCCCAGTGAGAAGAAATTGTGGTTATTTGATTCTTGGGTAGAAAATAATGCTACTCACATACTGGTGTAGTTGTTAGATTCTAAAAACCATGTTGACACCCAGATAGATGACATGAAAACCATATGGTGTCTATTTCATAGGACATCATAGCCACAGAGTCTTAAAATAACTTTTGGCATCAGAATAGAAAACTGAGTTTGCTTCGTCTAAGTAGCCTATGTTCTCACTGCAGGAGTGGTGTATATTTAAAAGCTCTAGTTGTGTTCCCAGGCAGTCATGGAACATTCTTACTGTTCTTCAGTCTTTGCTTCAGGCTTCACAATGTCACTGTTGTGCAACCAGAGGCAGAGAAACTGCAGCTGTCAGACGCTAATCCTTTCTGCTTGGATTTGTTGCCAGGGTATACAGTAGAGAACTACAAGCTCAGGAGTCAGCCTTGCAAGCACTACCAGAGACTTCAGCAGCAGATCACAAGCTGTGGATGATACTCTTTTACCTTCTATAAACTCAGCTAACACTTTTAGGTATGTCCAACCTTAATATTGACCAAATACTCATCTCTAGGAAGACAGATATAATAAAGACTGCTTCCTTTAATAGGAGAAATGGAAAACTTGGAGGAAAATGTCTTGCTATTCTTGAAGCTCTATGACTTTGATGGTATTATGTAACTTTAGGTATTATAGTGTATAAACTGTAGGGAAATAGCTTAGTTTCTAACTTACAGAGGCATACTACAAAGAAAATTTGGTTATTTGGAAAGGTACATGGGATCTTTGGAAGAAAGTTTTATATTATTATGGAAGTAGTGGGGTTGTCATGTGAAGTCGAATTGAGAAGCAGAAATATCTAATTGTTGTTTTCAGAGACTAACAGTTTATGTAAGATAAATCCAATTACCTACTCTGAGTGGCGTACAGTATTTGAGCTTTCTGTAAACCTTTGCCTGTGTGCTGTGGACACATAAAGATAGAAGGTACCTAAACCACCACCTGGTAGGTAAATTAGTTGACACTCTAATTTGGTAATATTTTACTATGATTTTCTCAGCTATATAAGAAGCTAAATTATTAAGTAAATATAGTTATGCTTACTACAGATTTTGAATTAACTATTGGCATTTGATATTTTAGTGTACCATTTACTTATTGTTCAACACACAATCAAGAAAATATCAACATATTGCTATTCATTAATTCGACATTTGATGGACCTCACAGTAACTCACAACATTACTCACAAAGAGACCTACAAAGGTAAATAATTTTGTTTCTTCTTGTAATTTGAACAATCATGGGTAGACAAACCATTAAGAGACTATAAAAACCCTTTCTTTTTGCAGTCTTCATTAGCCTTAAAGGTAACCAGGGCTTATTAATTGTATTTTCACTTGCATTTACTAACTCAATAATGTCAAACATCAATGATCCTGATGATATAATAGGTATAATTTTGGCTGACAATAATAAATTAATCTATGAAAGACATAAGAGGATTTTAGAGGTTTTCTTTGATCTCCAAAAATGAACATTTTAAAGCAAATGCAATACACCAAATAAATTATTGTGATTATTTTTTAAGAAGTTTGAGTGAGAGAGCAAAATAGTTCTATACACAAACTGTATATTTTAATGATGTTTGGATAAAAGATGAATTTAGGTTACAAAATACCTCCAACAAGTATTTATTGGTTTTTTGACTGTTGATTAGGGGCAAAAATATATGACATAATTTGGCTTCTAGAATTAAGAATTGAAATTTGAGTATTTGCAACTGGACCACCATTTTTAAAGTCTTGCATATAAAGTATGGCTTTGCATAGGTTACTACATATAATGATCATCATTGAGATAAAAGTGCTAACTTTTATGTATTAGTTTAGTACATACAAAATTATCTTCTATTTTCTTTCTGTCCCTCTTAGATAAGATCTATACTTACTGTAGATGTTTTCAAATAACCATAAACCTGTTTCTTTTTATGGTCACACCAGGTTTCACAGATGGTTTCTACCCTAAGTGAGCCTATCTTGCAGGCAGAGAGAGTTGGATGCAAGCCCAGAGCTTGCTGCCTACCTGGTTTAAATGTCAATGCTTTGCAGACCTACAAGTGTAAATTGTAATAGCAGAGAGCTCAACCATTCAGATATTTTGAATGCAAATGTAATTTCTGTGTGGTTTATGAATAGAACTTTGTAATTTTTCATTGCCATTAGTATCAATTCTTGGCTTTAAATGTGTACATGTTGGTTTCACAAATTACAGCAGAAGTGGAAGTATATCAAGATGATTTTGAGTAAGTATGAAAATATTTTATTACAGGAGCAAACACACCTCACAATCATCTATGCAGCCAATTAAAAATGTAAAAGTGTTCCAATGTAGAATACTGAGGGGATTAAGTGTGTGTTGTTGCAGCCAAGCCACATGACATTTTGTTGGCAAGGCTTCTACCAAGTAGAGGAACATTGGGTTCTCAAGTACTGAAGGATGTTTATCTGTCCTATCCTTTTACACTTAATATCTTGGGCTAGGAAAAGATGGAGTAAGACCAAAGATCAGTCCTCCTATTTCAGTACTTGTAGGAAGATTTGAGAATTTTCAGATGCCACATATTTATATTCTGATTGAAACTAAGACTAGGATGAGAAATAAAAATGCCTCCCTGTGTGTACCTGGTGCTACACTGTAATCTAAGTTCTCTAAAGCTTCATTCACCTTAACTATTCTAAGTACATGCCACAGTCCCAGAAGCTGCTTGTACAAGCATCAGAGTGTTGCAGCTCCTGGAATCTTCGGGAGTGGAGCAGACTCCACATCCCCGTCTAATGTTTCATGATCCCAGTACACCACAATTCCCAAACATGTTACTTCAGCTGATTACTTGGCATTGTGCACACTGCCTGTCTCTAGGTTTTTCCAGAAGTAATGCCAAAATAGAATTAGGCATACAAGGGATTTACATTAGATGAATAGTTGCAAGGTATGAGTGAAGGAACAGAAATAAGGAATGTGAGAGTAAAGGGAGATGACTAGAGGGTGCAAAAACCTGTCAACTGTATCAACTGCAGTACTAATCAAAGAAAGTCTCAAATTGTTTGATACAGGATTCCTTGAGACAAAGCTGACTGCTCAAAAGGCAGTAAGAATCTTCATGAAGGCAGCAGTCGAGAAGCCAACTAGGAGGGGGGTGTTTTTGAAGTGGTGATGTACATCACCCCTTGGTTACAGTAACTGGCATTGAATAGTGACATTCAAACCTGAGTTTGGGGACATCTGAGGTGGATTGTATTGGTAAATTTAACTTCTTTCTAACATCCTAAGTGTATTGTGAGGAAATTAGTTTATTTAGCATATATTTATTAAGGTTGCTTTTTAAATTTTTAATATGTATTAATGAGCAACTCTAATGCTATCATTGTATGTCTCTAGCTAGCATAGAAAATATATTGCCTCAGACTGCATCACTACCCTCAAGCCTGGTCAGGCCAGTCTTATACAAGGATTCTCTGAGTGCAAATGTCATTTTTCTTTAGTATGCTTTTCTTGATTAAACCAACCTATCAGGGCACTCCCAAAACACTTCAGAGATGCCTATTTTTTTAATAATACTTACCAAATATTATTGGTTTTTTATTGTCTTTCCATTTTTGACCCCAGTATCAATGTCTTAGTGCAACAACTAATGTTTTTTCCTTTGTTTTCCACTTGCATCTTGAATAATCTCAATAAGACAAGATTTTTTTTTCTCTACTGTAAAGACAAATATCCAATAAAAACAACCATATGCATAAAAAATAAAATAAATGTGGAACATAAGATTTCTCTATAATTACAATCATGTTTTCATATGTATAAAACATGTCTGTAACTGTACATCTATACACAGTGACAAAGGTCTGATCCTAACAGGCAGGAAGCAGAAGTAGAAGAATTTGGAGTCCAAAATTAACTTGAACTATTTGGTGAGATCATGTGTCAGTGAAAGAATAACAAATTCCCAAATTAATATTAGATAGATAGATAGATAGATAGATAGATAGATAGATAGATATCTACAGATAGATAGATATATAGATAGATAGATAGATAGATAGATAGATAGATAGATAGATATCTACAGATAGATAGATAGATAGATAGACAGACAGACAGACAGACAGACAGACAGATAGACAGACAGATAGATATCTACAGATAGATAGATAGATAGATAGATAGATAGATAGATAGATAGATAGATAGATAGATAGAGGGAGAGAGAGAGAGAGAGAGAGAGAGAGAGAGAGAGAGAGAGAGAGAGAGAGAGAGAGAGAGAGAATACAGTATTGTTTAAGCTATTTCATTGAAAATAGCAGACCAAAAGACTGGAAATATTTCTGGAATCTTATGAGTGTTCTATTTTAGTAAAAAGAAAAAAAAAAAAAAACCTCAAGATTTTGATGCTGCCAAAGTATTCAGCACCATATCTTTTATGTTAGCCTGTGACATTTTACTAATCTGAATACATTTTTAATAACTTTTCAATAAGTGTGCAGCCATAGAGTTCTTCTTTGAATAGAAGATTCAGTTGAATGACAGTCTATTTCACTTAGAAGGGTGGATTTTACTTTAAATTTTGCTGACAGGTTTTGATGACAGTCCTCATATAGAAGTTCAAATTCACTTGTCATAGCTATTAAAGAGCTAGTATTTTTTCTCTTTTCTGTGTGCCTCTGTGTTCTAACCTTCTCCTATTTTATTGTTTCTACTGACTTTAAATGTAGAAAAGGAGATATAGACAAACCTTTGTTTCTGAAGGTTGCAGTCCAGAAGCAGAGAGGATTCACTGCTTGAATTCTTCTAAAGAAAAGCATCAATGAAATGTGGCAGAATTGTGCTAATTTTCACATCACATTTACAATCTCTTTTGTTCTCAAGAGAACAAGAACACGTGGTAGATTTTAAATCCCTGTCAGGAAAGATTAATAGCTTTAAAATGGTACAGAATATTTTGTATGAAAAAGCTCTAAGGTAGACAAACCTGATAATAACATAATTGTAAAACAATTCCTTGATTATGTATTTTTTATATATATAACTTTGCTACTTTGACTAACCTGTGATATTTTACTAATATGAATAAGGATCCTCTATGATTTTAATTTTTAATTATAAAAATTATTAAAGTTTAATTTTTCATTATAATAGAATATTCATATAGGTTGCTAAGATTTCATTTTCTTGTAGAGGTAAAGTTGTTGTGACTATCAAAATGAAATGATGCGTTCTTTTTTTTTTTCCAGAAAGACAAAGTGAAAAGTCAGAGACACATTTGCTGTCATTCACTTCTTAAATAACAGCACTAATGTGGTCAACTCACTTTTAAAATAACACTAATGTGCAAAATTAGATACATCAGACTCTACAAGTACAGTTTCACTAGTCCAGTTTTTAAAACAATGACTGAAACTCCTGGAGACTCCCCTTAGACTTGCTGTGCTCTAATATCTACTAATCCTTGGTACCTTAGATGATTTGTCAAAGGACTATGATATTTATAAGGAGTGGTCAAGGAGGCCCAAGAGGAGAAATTCAGCTAGAGGTCAAGGAAGCAATTAGTATCTCTGATTTTTCCTAAAGAATGTCTACAACAAATGTTGATACTGTCACCATGTCATTCGCAGCAAACCAAGTGTATGTAATGAGATGAAAGTTATAGTTAAATATTTGATCCCTGAATATAAATGGTTATGGTTGCTTAAGAAGAATTTCAGGTCAATGTATTGAATGACACTAGTCTTGGTGAGGAATACCTATTGTTTATCTTTTTCCCTCTGTGCATCTCTGAGAGCCAATGTTTATAGGAGATGGAAAGCACAGTGCTAGATGTTTTGGTGCTATGCATAGAACCAAAATAACTACATATAAACACATGATTATAAACAGCACAGGAGTATATTGTTGGATAGAATTAAGTATCTTTGTTTTCTTCTGAAAGACCAGAGGTCATAAATTATAGGTTACTAAATATTACCAAGACATTGGGAGTCATACTGTGTAGTTGCTGTAGAAGTCAAGATCTTATACTCCATCACCAATCTTTCTTTTAATCTGGTTGAAGTCAGTGATGGCCCTTAAGATATGTTTTTTTTAAGTATATTGGTTATTTTGTGCTTCATTTAGAGTTACAGAAATAGATGATGGTGATATCAACTCCAGTGAACATCCTAGAGACAAGTGAGGCCCTGACATATGAAAAGTTCCATTAAATTCTGTAACATTTTTATTCTCACATTGTTTTTAAATTGAAGGTAGGAGTGATGAGGTTATGTGTGAATGTAAGAGGACAACTTGGGAGAATCAATTCTTTTTTTCTACAGTGTGGGTTCTAGAGACTGGATTTAGGTCCTCAGCTTGACAACAAGGTTATTTACCCACTAAGCCATCTTGCTGTGCCAATCCTTTTAAATAGTTTGCTCGTTAATTTCATCTAATGTCAATGACTATTTAGAAGTACCTTGGATAAGAAAGGCTATATTTTTCTTACAATATATGTTTTATGCACAGAAGGCAAAAAGATAAACAATGAGTATTCCTCACCAAGACTAGTGTCATTCAACACATTGACCTAAAACGCTTCTGGTTTTCTTTCTTTTTTTTTTTTTTTAAATACTGGATTTATTTGGAGAAAAACAAAAAAGCCTCAAGCCAAAGGATGGGATTTTACATCTCAAAACATCTCGCAAGTAATGAGTACAGATTACAAATCATTTTCATAGAAGATATTTTTGTACAAATTGTACATGTATTCAAGAGAGGAACATCAGTCAACCCCTGACCTTGTGCTAAGACCAAGTTATCATTTGTCTGCAGGTACTTGACTACCCACAACAGGGAGGTTTGCCATCTTTGGAACTGACCACTAAAAGATGCACATCAAAACAGACAGGTCAAGCTACAGTGTTGCAAGAGAAATCAGGACCTTGCTCAATAATTCTTTGCATTATCCTTTATTCTTGAGGGGAATAAGGAATCCAACCCTCTTAAGCAGAAAACCACAGTCTAGGTCACATACATTATAAACTCAGGCACCGGTGTGGGGCTCCAGGGAAGGAAATTATAGAAACCTTAAACCTCCCCAATCAAGCTGAAGACCTCCAACTCACCCCATTTACACACCCCTATTTGCCGCCCAAGCCCATCAGTTTGTGATTAAAGCAGCAGGAGCAGGCAGATAGGGGCAGGAATCAAAGATAATACAGAGCTGGTTTTGCTTGAGAAAAACAGTGATTCCTCAGGCCACAGTTTTTTGTGGCCAATACACAATATCCGTGGGAGGTGTGTGACTCACAGACAGCTCTGGGATGCTAAGTGTCATCGAGAACATAAGATGACCAGAATGACAGGTTTTCAAAGAATGTGGATATATTTGAACTTCTAGAAAGGACAGTTTAGAAGGGACAAAACTAGGATACACAAGACTAGAGCTTCCCACTACCCCTAAGTGCTTCCTCATCCCGAAATGACCATTTTGTTCATGTGTTTACTGGAGGTCACACCTTTCTCTTACTACCTGGTATAAAATATAATCGATAACCTCCCCAAAGCTTTTCAACCACGATTGAGCTTCCCATTCATTGTGGTTCCCAAGCAGAACTACTCGTTAGTGTAGTAGACTCACTCCCAACTACCCCCTTGTGGGGGTAAAGAAGAATAAAACAGTTCTGCCTAGGCTGGCCCTGTTGAAGTCAGAACTAAAGCAGAGGGGTTGGCAGTCTTCCTGGAGACTAAAACAGCTTGGGGGACTAGAGCTACCTCTCTAAGGACGGGAAATTTATTCAGGTAATATTTGGGAATTCACGGGTGCCACCTTAGGATAAGAATTAGAATGTAGAAATCTCACTTTCTCTCCTTTGCATCTTTCTCTACTGTCTAACTGATGTGACTGCCTCTCTGTCACTGCATTTCTGCTGAATGGAGCCCCAGGCACTAGTCACACAGGTAACTTCTTGGTATCATCACACACAACTTCCCCATTCAAGAAACCGTAGCCACTTCTCTGGCTACAACGGTGATTCTCCAGTTACTTCGATACTTTTAACAGGCTGCAGCAGCATGCAAAAGAATTTCATTTCATTTAAAACAAAAAAAGTTTAGAAAGGTCTGCAGGAGATGGTGAGTTTATTTAGTCTTGTCTGGATAGAGGTTTGATTTGCTCTTGAATGTTCCAGGGTGGAGACCAGGAGAAAGCACAGGGTGTGGAGGTCTACTCAGTGCAGACCTCTCCCTCATCCTCATTCTCACCGTCAACAGACAGAGCAGCATACTTGCTTGCAGAACTGAACTTGGAGGCTGGAATCTCCTCAGATCTCTTTGGCTCGGGTACAGATCTGGAGTCTTGATCTTTTTTTGACGTCCTTCCTATCCAACTCCTTCCAGTGACCTCTGCTCCCTCCATCCCCGGGGCCATGGCTGGAGCTTCCAGTTTAGCCTTTTGTGGGACTCACCCCATCGACTTTATTTTCATTTTTCCTTGATGATCCTTCTTCAGACGGCTGAGCCTGAGCTACTTTCCCTCCCACTTGTAGGGGATAGCTGCTCTGTGTCTGAACTCTGAGATTGAGCCGGAGGGTTAGAGCTTCACTGCATCCACGCATTCTCCTTTGGTGGAGGGGCTGGCATTACCTTTAGAGGCTGGTCAGGTTTACGAGGCTGAGAGGCTGAACAGTGACAGTCTTCTTCTTTATTTAGGGGTTTCATTTTCTAGATCTCTCTCTCTCTCTCTCTCTCTCTCTCTCTCTCTCTCTCTCTCTCTCTCTCTCTCTCTCTCTCTCTCTCTCTCTCTCTCTCTCTCTCTCTCTCTCTCTGCCAGGTGTGGCCGAGGTCCCAGTCTGCAATAACTCACTTCCTGTCCTTGACCGTTCTCTTTCCTGAGTTTCTTCACTTCGCCAACTTTTGTGTCACTCCTAGGCCCGACGGTCTAGTTTTGGCTCATCCCGCTGATGCTGAAGCTTCTGCTCCTTCTGTACCCGCTCCTCGCCTTCTCTTCCTCTAGCAGCTGTGTCAACAAGCTTTGCCCCTCCAAAGACAGAAGCCGCTCGGCTGGACTGGGTGGTGCTAGCAGAGTAATCTTCTTTAGGAGTGTTCCAAGGCTTTAGATTTCATTTGGGTCTTTTTGGTGGGGGGAACCTCTATCATCACGCCTATAATTGTCCTGAGAGTAATCATCCCTTGAGCTCTATGAGCGATCATCCTGTCTGTCATATCCGTCTTCATAGTGGTCCCCACCTCCTCTGAAGTCATCATCCCTCCAGTACCCACTTCCAAACGCTCTTCTGCCACCGCCTATCCTGGAGTCATAACCTCGGTTATCATAGCGATCCCAGCCCCAATATCCGTCCCTATACACGTCCTGATACCAGTCTGAATCGTAATGATCTCGATCAATACTTGTCTCCAAAGCTATCATCGCCTTTTCTAGGTGGGTAGTCATCAAAGCTGTCCGTGGTGGGATGGGCCCTCCAGTCTGTGTCTATTTTGTCAGAATCCCAATTTCTACCTCGACCAAAAGAACGGTCATCCCCATCTTTATCCCATGCTTGATCAGCAGCATCCACTCAAATTCTCCTGTTACCTAGAGACTCTTCATTGAGACTCAGAGCACTGAGCAGAGAATCAAGGTCTGCAAATTCTCATAGCCGAAACCTTTCAACCTGTCTGGATTGCTGGGATCACGTGGAAAGGGTAAAGTGCTGATATTTAATCCTCTAGAGAAATCCTTAATGGAGTCTTCTCTCGCATCATAGGGCAGATTCCCTAGGAAAGCAGTGTAGGGAGGCGACTTGAGAAGACAGCTCCAGTTGATATTGGGCTCCTGAGCAGTGGGAAGGATGGAATGGTTAACTGGAGGCGCCCTGTACACATCATCATCATTATGCCAAGTTGTTGGCACATCTGCTTCCAGATCGTCTATTTTATCAGTCCAGCTGGCCGGTTTGGTGGCATAGGTGCTTCCTCCACCAGCTCCCCCATCCTCAGTCGGAAAGTCCGTTAAGGAGATGCTCTTCCCCTTCTTATTCTTCTTGCTGTGGCCTCCATGCTGGGAGAGGGAGAGGGAAGGCAAAGGCAGGTTTTCTTTTTTAGGACTTAAAAGTACTTTTTATTATTTTTGTAAGCATGCAAATAAATGAGTTTCTTTATCATATTTTCATACCCACCTACATCACCTTCCCCTGCCTCTCTTATTTGCATTTCTTTCCTTTCATAGCCCCAAGCAGCCCCACATGTACATTCTAAAATCTAGGCTCAACGTAGAATAAACAACATGCAGTATTTGCCTTTCCTCCCATTCATTTTTCTTTTCCACTCCCATTAGCCCTTCCTCCTTCTGTACAATCCTCCTTCCAGTTTAGTATCTAAAAAATTTAGGAAAATCTTGGTTAAACCTTAAGTCTCGATTCCTCACCTGAGGAAAAGTATGTAATATTTACCTGTGGGCCTGGCTCATTTCATTTATCATGAAACCACTGCTTTTCCTTTCCTCCCCTCCCCTCCCCTCCCCTCCCCTCCCCTCCCCTCCCCTCCCCTCCCCTCCCCTTCCCTTCCCTTCCCTTCCCTTTCTTTTCCTTTCTTTTCTTTCCTTCTTTCAGAGCCCAGAGACGATGATGATGACAAGCAGGTGGTCGCAGAGATCATGGCAAGAAGTTTTATCCCAACTCTGATAACGACTATTCCTTGGGAAGGCTTTCACTTTGCTGGACATGAGATTCAGATTACTGAAGGCAAAGATTGTTATGGTGCATTTGTCTGGCCATCGGTATAATTTCTTACAAATTTGCTGTACCCAATTATTTCCCAGTTTCATTCATTGTTGTATTCTACTTGGAAGAAGGAAACAGGTTGCAAGGTTCTATTATGTGATCTTAGACAACACTAAAATTTAGTGTTGGAAGTTTGCTTCCAACAATTAAATTTGTTTTGTTTTGTTTTTTACTTTATCAACCTTTGTAGGCTAAATGAAAATGTAGATGTCTTCAGTTTTTATGACTATGAGAAAAGAGAGGAGTAAATGTTTTTATTTCCCATTTTATTGGCTCTGTTTTAATTAAGCAAGCATAAAGAGTTGCATATCTACACGCAACTGATAAACAGGACATTCGTAAAGGGTGCTGCTCTTTTACCAGGTATCTCATGAAAGGTGGCACAAGACCACTACGCCCCACCCCAACCTCACACATTACTTACAGTTCTCTAGATTTGTTAAAGTTTAAAGATGGTCAGTTTTAAACAACCACACTCTGTATTTTCACTCATTTCTGTCTTTCTTAACAAGAACATTTTCTAGCCAGTCGAAATTTTGAGCCCATTAGAAGATGTACTTCTGATGATATGATAAGAAAATCCATAAATTTACTTACACCCATATGTGCACACATGCAGATCATAATATTTGTGGTGTATTTACGTAATAAGGTTTAATTTTACTATGATTACTTCAAACAACCTTTCCTCTCAATTTCCTAGGCCCTTGTTCTATGCTATTTTCTGGAAACACATGCCAAGCAATATAACATGGTTGATAAAAATGTGATTGAAATTGGAGCTGGAACAGGGCTTGTCTCCATTGTGGCAAGCTTACTTGGTAAGTAGGTATGTTTTTATTGAATGGAATTGGTCAAGAAAACCAATGATCAAAAATTAGTTACTTTTGCTTTCCAGTGTATTATGATCTGGGTTTATGTGTAACTCTTTAATTGTTTAAAACAGAGTTCATCAAGAAACTCTACCAATGTTAGTATCTCTTTGCTGGTTTCTTTCTAGAATTTTCTATTTAAGTAATTTTAAATTTTCCTGTGGAATATGAACTTAAAAGCCTAGGTAAGGGGTAAACTTATTCATCCTGCTAGATTCCTTTGGGGGTCTCGGAGTCCTATACTTTTATGAACATGTGCCTGTTAAAATAGGGAAGGAATACTAGAAATCACATGAAGCTTATAGCTCTGCTGTGGTTTTTAGAGGTTTGTCCTTGGATTTGTTTCCAACTGAATGTACAGTACTACCTTTTGGCATGGCTTTCATGGTTTAGTCCGATATCTGTTGTTCTAATGTATTCTTTTCATTTGGCTGCCTTCTCTGAGGTTCGCTACCCCAATCCATCTTAGTTACTTTGGTCTTCAGAAGTACAACCCTATGGCTTTAAAGTCTTGAGAGGAATTTAAGATTTAGTAATTTACAACTTTCTAACCACTGAAGAAATACAGGATCCTTGACGTCATCCTCAATACTGAAGTAAAAAGTTTCCTCTGCCTGGATGTTGTTTCCTATAGTGTGGTTAGAGTCAGGGACTCTGCTCAATATCTGTTGAATCCCTCCTGTTCTAGGAGCAGAGTCTGTATTTTGGGAAGCCATTCAGTTCATTAAAAAGAATTGATCTCTCTAGTGTATTTTTTTAATTTAAGACAAATATAAAAAGAGATGAGCTTCATTTGGTCAGTATCCTAAAATTGGTAATGTTTGTGTCTGTAAAAACAAAAACATTATATACAGTAGCTGGTACTTCCAACACATTATGGGCAAGCTGTGTTTTAAAAAGATTTGTTGAAAGTTAGATTTATCTACATTAAAATGTGAAGGTTAACCAAACCCAGACACTATGGCACATACCAACAAGAGCCTGCTGACAGGATATAGCTGTCTCCTAAGGGCTTCTGCCAGTGCCTGGCAAATACAGAAGTAGATGCTCACAATTGTCCATTAGACAGAGCACAAGGTCCCCAATGAAGGAGCCAGAGAAAGTACCCAGGGACCTGAAGAGGTCTGAAGCCCCATAGGAGGAACATCAATATGAACTCTCAAGTACCCCCAGAGCTCCTTGGAACTAAACTACCAATCAAAGAAAACACATGGTGGAACTGCAGCTCTAGCTGTATATGTAGCAGAGGATGGCCTAGGCCGTCACCAATGGAAGGAGAGGCCTTAGGTCCTGTGAAGGTTCTATGCCCCAGTATAGGGGAATGCCAGGACTGTGAATAGGAGTGGATGGGTTGGGGAGCAGGGGGATGGGGGAGGGGAAAGGCGATTTTTGGAGGGGAAACTAGGAAAGGGGATAACATTTGAAATGTAAATAAAGACAATATCTAATAAAAATATATTTAAAAAATTTAAATGTGAAGGTTAGTCTTCCTAGGATTCTGTCAATGACTCGCATATTTCCCTTCCATTTGAATTTTCACAAGGATATTTTGGCAATTGATGTGAAGAGATAGCTAACATGTGACTGTAACATGTAAATGGTTATGGTTCATTCTGAGCTCATTTCTTATGCACTTATGGCTTTCCATTCCTTATCCTAGTTTGTACTGTGTGTTACTATGGCTTTGCCCAATTCTAGTTCTATTTATAGGTTATGTTTAGGTTCTGTTACTGTTCAAAATTCACTTTTTAAGAACAAAATTTCTAGGAATTTGCTGCCAAGGTTCTTCCTGCAAAGGGCACTGCTCTTTGCTCCCACCTCAGAAACTGCTTCTGTCTTCTTCCTGTAATCATCCTGTCCTGCACCTAGGACCTTTGGTTTTAAGACTGTACACATACATATCTCCTGGTAGAAAGATTTATGCTTAGGATGGAAGCAAGGTAAAGCCAGCCATAAACATCCATGTCACAGTACTTTTTCATGGGATGAACTGAGAAAGTTTTCATTCCTTTCTCTACTCATATGAACACTTCCTGTCCAATATTACATATACTTCTTTGGTCCTACATAAAAGGCTCAGAATTTTTTTCTTTCTGACTTGATGATCACATTTATTAGGATTGGAAAAAATAAAAATATAAATCAACTTTTGGAAGAATCAGATCATTCTTAATATTAATATGTTTGCAGATAAATCATGTGCTTCAGGCAACTATTAGTGGAAGGATGACTAATGGAATATCACCTCTAGAGACAAAGAGTATTGGAATATTATTTCACTTTGTTGAATTACTTATTCCTTCAATGGCTTTACACTGATTTCTATAGTAGCAGCCATTCTTTACATCCAGTATCATATTCCATTGGTGTTTATTAATGGGTGATCTGCTTGTAAGTCCTGACTCATTTCTCCACCTAGATTTGCTCCTCTAAATTGCACTGATGGATTCCAGGAGCATCTTTGTGGTACTTATCCTAGTTATGTTTCTGTTGCTGTAATAAACACCATGACCAAAAAACAACTTGGGGAGGAAAAGGGTCATTTCATTTACAGGTCTAAGGTCACATTTCATCACTGAGAAGTCAAGGATTAGAACCCAAAGCAGGAAACTGAGACAAGAATTCATAAACAGGCCAGGGAGGAGGGTGACTTACTAGCTTGATAGTCAGAGCTTGCTTAGCCTACTTTCTTATACAACTAAGGACCACTTCGTCAGGGGTGTCTCCATTTGCAGTGGGCTAGGCCTTCTTACATCGATCCTAAATCAAGAAAATGTCCCCACAAATCTACTCACAAGACAGTTTTGTGGAAACATCTGTCAAGTTGAAAAAAACAAAACAAAAACAAAAACAAGAACAAAAACAAAAACAAAAACAAAAACTAGCCAGCATGGTACTGGTAGTTTGTTGCTACCCTATGTAATTCATCAAGTTTCAAAGCTTGCAAAATCTCAGGACTCATTTCAAAAATAACTGTTGGCCTTCAGCAATGACCTTAGATTATTGCCATGAGATAATCTTTTTCTTGTGGTCATTTCCCCCTTGTTCTGTAATAGCTAAATGGAGAAAGATGATGAGCTAGACAAAAACCCAGGGGTCCAGCAAGATAGAGAAGTACCACAAGATTCTGCTTTGTTCTTTTAAAAAGAGGGTTGCAGAAGTGTTTTTGGAGCCCATTCTGAAAAGCATTGTCCTTCTGTATGTGCTCCCAGTCTTTTCTTTGGATCTACCTGTTGTAAAGAATCTCAGAGTGCATGTTGGTTTGAGACCTGACTGATATTCCGGGAGGATCACCTTTCATCCGAACCTCTTTTTCACAGGTGCTCGTGTGATTGCTACAGACTTACCTGAATTACTTGGAAACCTGCAATATAATATTTCCAGAAACACCAAAATGAAATGCAAGCATCTGCCTCGGGTCAAAGAACTATCTTGGGGAGTAGCATTAGACAGGAATTTCCCCAGGTCTTCCAATAACTTTGACTACATCCTGGCAGCAGATGTTGTCTATGCCCATCCGTTCCTGGAGGAGCTTCTCATGACCTTTGACCATCTCTGCAAAGACACTACCATTATACTCTGGGCTATGAGATTCAGGCTGGAGAAAGAAAATAAATTTGTAGATAAATTTAAGGAACTGTTTGACCTGGAAGAGATTTCTAGTTTCCCTAGCCTGAATATTAAGTTGTACAAAGCTATGAAGAAAAATCGGAGGAGTGCCTAGTGCATTGTGACTGTGAATGAGGACATAAGTGTGCCAAGGTAGTTTTTAGTAAATCATTACCTTAAAGAACACACACGCGAGCACACATACACACACACACCCTACTGTGAGAGTAAAAAGTAACTCTAAAATTACCTTATCGTAGGCAAGGGTTTTTACATACACACAATAGGTGTAGGGTAAAGATAATTTGTTCTCAAATCTGTCTGTTCAGCCCTCAAATTACATTCAGCAACACCACACTATTCTCATTGAAAGATGGCAATTTTCAATAATATATCTCTAACTGAATGTCATTAATTTTATTTCTTTTTGAAAATTATAGCTTAGATTGGCCTTGAACTTGAAATCTTACCTCAGCCTCCTTAAGTGTTAGTACTACAGGTGTGTGCTACCACACCCATCCAAGTTGTTAATCCTCTTAAATGTAGGTTTAAATGATTTCTATACTTAAAAGAAATCAATAAAGTGGCTCTAGAGAAAATAAATCTGAAAAGGCAGTTATATGATGTCTATGGTTCCCAACAGTCGAAGCTTAGAGGTGGGCTGCCATCTCTGTTTGGCAGTTTGGACCGCTGACATAACTACTGAAAAAACCAAACATATGGACCTAAGGTTTCAAGCAAGGATATTTTCCTCTAATAGATTAAAAAAATGTGGATGGACAGAGCACAAAAATACCTCAGATTAAACTTGATTCTGGTGGAGCATGCTTTTAATTCCAGAACTTGGGAGGCAGAGGCAGAGGCAGGTGGATCTTTGTGAGTTTGAGACCAGCATGGCCTACAAAATAAGTTTCAGAATGTCCAGGGCTATACAAAGAACACCTGTCAAGAAAAACATACAAATAAAACAAAACGAAAAGAATTCCTGACATTATTGTGGTTTTGTTTTACAGAAAATGAAACAATTATAAGAACTTTGGATTGGAAGTACATAAAAAGATTGAAGTTGCTAATCTCAAATAAGCAATCATGGCTTGTTTTAAGGTTTAGGGCTCTTCTGATAAGCACAGATATACCTAGATATTTGAAATCCTTTTAGGCTTTTTTATGTGGCCCTTTGAATTAGAATTAGGTTTAATGCAAGTAAAGTCAATGTGGAAAGAGTAAAGAATTAGGCCTTTATACCATGCTACTGTCTGGATTGTGTTGGTTGGCAACACTTCAGTGTCCTCTGCTAGGCTATCATGTGCCCTTGGTGACACTTGCTCCTCTGAAGTTAGCTCTGTCCTCTTGGCTGAACAGCGTCATGGTCAAACACTTCTACAATCATATCTTGGGTCCCATACTGTAAATTGGAATGCAGATACACTGCTCTTAGTACATGGATTTTCTTAGGATCATGTCTCAACAGGTATCTGCTTGAATGGATATTTGGTCTCACGTTTTTGTACTGTTCAGCCTGCACAGGACAGTGACATAATTATCCTCACTTCACAGATAAAAACAAAAGCGTAGGTTGCACAGCTGCACAGTGAAATTTAGGAACAGTCAAGCCCAGGTTTGAGCACAGAGTCTGCCCTTATAATGCCTTTATGCACTGAAAAAGTAACTTTCGAAGACTCATAAACAGCTGAGATCAGTTCTTCCAAAAGAAATAGATACTCAGAAAAAATAACAAATATATATTAAAAAAATAAGACGTACTTCTTTCTCTTAGCACTGTCTCCAGACTTTCTACTCATGGTAGGAGACATCAGAGAAGGCTTGGGTAGAAGAAGGTGCACTAGAAGGGAGAGAGTTGTGTTTAGGAAGGAGGAACAGCCATGATGGAATCTGCAGGCAAAGGCATGCTTATCTACTTGAAGAAACATCAAAGTAGTGTGGCAAAGGGGCAGACAGAGATATCGGTGAGGTCTGAAGAGAGGCTGTAGGAAGTAGATCATGGAAGTCCTGTTCTATGGGCTAGGGTTCCCAAATCCAGGCTCTAGGACAGAACATGATGCATAGTAGTTAGTTAGGCTGTACAACCCTTGGTTACATTATACGGCCATTGGTTAGAGTGTACAATGATTAGGCTGTGCAGTTGTGATGGAGAATTGAAGAAAAGAATAAAGGGCAGTTTCTGCTGACCCATTCATTGCTAGACCTTGAATGGCCTGTTTTGGGGATAATTCTGGTTAAATGCATCCATGTCTGATCCCTGATGTCTAAGTCATATACAAAATCAAAGAGTTTTCCGTACAAACATATGGTACTATTGGTGGGATTCTGTGGTCATATTAACTCTATCATTAAGGGTTCATTGACTGCATTTGGCATTTACTTGGATGGTGTGTAGCTGTGTAGTATTTTAAAAGCCAACCATTTACAATTGACTGTTTAGTCTATTGAACTCATCCTTAGCCTCTAACATAAACATTGTTTTCATTGGGTAAACTCAAAAGCAGGGATTCTCTCAATCCATGCCTCAGTCTTCCCAGTTTCTTTAATTCTAAGGCAGTTGTTTTCTATGAAATACAATCAAGCTTCAGATTTAGCACTGATCAAGAAATTTTAAAGAAACAATGAATTTATCAAATTCTTAGCAAATGGATGGATCTGGGGGATACCATCCTGAGTGAGATAACCCAATCTCAAAAGAACATACATGATATGCACTTACTGATAAGAAGATTTTAGCCCACAAGCTCAGAACACCCAAGATACAATTCGAAAAACACATGAAACTCAAGAAGAAGGAAGACCAAAGTGTGGATACTTCCATACTTCTTAGAATGGGGAACAAAATACCCATGGAAGGAGATACAGAGACAAAGTGTGGAACAGAGACTGAAGGAATGACCATCTAGAGACTGCCCCACCTGGGGATCCATCCCACATACAATCACAAAACCCAGACACTTTTGTGAATGCAAACAAGTGCTTACTGACAGAGGCCTGTTATAGCTGTCTCCTGAGAGGCTCCATCAGTGCCTGACAAATACAGAAGTGGATTCTCATAGCCTACTATTGGTCTGAGCACAGGGCCCCAATGAAGGAGCTAGAGAAAGTACCCAAGGAGCTGAAGGGGTTAGCAGCCCCATAGGAGGAACAACAATATGAACTAACGAGTACTCCCAGAGCCCCCAGGGACTAAATCAGCAACCAAAGAGTACACATGGTGGGACTCACGGCTCCAGCTGCATATGTAGCAGAGGATGGCCTAGTCGGTCATTAGTGGGAGGAGAGGCCTTTAGTCCTGTGAAGGTTCCATGACCCAGTATAGGGGAATGCCAGGGCCAGGAAGTAGGAGTGGGTGGGTAGTCCCTTAATTCTTAGGAGACAGCAAGCACTCATTTCCTTTTAACATTGCAAAAGAATTCAGAGATCTACCTGTCTCTGTTAAGCATGCAGGATAAACTAGCTGGGTGGGACCTAGCCCTGAAATTACCATTTGTACCACACATGGACCTGGATTCTCTGTGTCCTAGGCTGACCTGGAACTCATGAATCTGCCTGCATTTGCATCTTCTTGCCTTAGTATCTTTCAGACAAGTTGGCTCATTGTATAGCTGCCTTTGTTCCTGTAGATTCCTGAAGCCACTCATATAATTGATATTGCATCCTTATTTTTTGCATAGGTGAGAAATTATATATTTTCAAACTCATGTTTTTAGAAGTTTTTATCCACAGTCTTTTTTTTTAATCTTTCTAGAGGTTCTTTTTTTATTGGATATTTTCTTTATTTACACTTACCAGACTATTAATTTTAAAGTGTGTTAATGTCCCTTGTACCAGAGATATGACTACCAACCTGAACATTGTCTATAGAAAGAACTATTTGATATATACAGACGGTATACTCCTTGGGCTAGAGCTTTTAGGGGTACTGTGGAACATGGCAAGGCTGGGGTGGGGACTAGGAGGAAGTGACCAAGGAGATTTCTTAATTCGTTCACTATAGAAATGTATTTAGGCATCATCATGAGTGTCATCCACCTGTACAACTGCTATTGGTCACTTGGAAGTGGAGTATTAAAACTCATAGCAATGTATATGGCTTCCCCAACTCCCCTGACACATAGAAAACAAACAATGGAGTTTTAAATGGAAGTTCCTGTGCTCTATGAACTGAAAAACGAATTGATATAGCAAGTTCAGAATCCAAGGCTTTGCTTTAATAACTGTTGAAATTGCTCAAAGCCATGCAACAATGAAGCAATAGGTATAAGGAATGGTCCTTCTCAAGTTCCAGTGGAATTCTAGGTACCCACCTGAACTTGGTCTCCAGTGGGAAGGTCAGAATGGAATAGAGGCTTTGTCTTTTCCATTACATTTTTTCTTAAATACATAGATTCACCTAGGGTATCTGAAGGCTGTATCCAATTTCTTTTCTTTTTTGTTTTATTGGATATTTTATGTATTAACATTTCAAATGTTATCCCCTTTCCCAGTTTCCTCTCTGGAACCCCCTCTCCCATTCCCCGTTCCCCTGCTTCTTTGAGGATGCTCCCCCTCCCACCCACCCAACCACTCCCACCTCATTGTCCTAGCATTCCCTACACTGGAGAATAGAGCCTTCACAGGACCAAGGACCTGTGACCTTCACAGAACCTCTCCTCCTATTGATGCCAGACAATACCACTCTCTGCTACATATGCAGCTAGAACCATGGGTCCCTCCATGTGTACTCCTCAGTTTGTGGTTTAGTCCCTGGGATAGGGTTAGGGTTAGGGTTAGGGTTAGGGTTAGGGTTAGGATTAGGGTTAGGGTTGAGGAATCTTGTTGAAGCTCTGAGGATCTTGTTGGTTGACATTGTTGGTCTTCCTATGGGGTTGCAAACCCCTTCAGCTCCTTCAGTCCTTTCTCTAACTCCTCCATTGGGGACCCTATGCTCAGTCCAATGGTTGGCTGTGAGCATCCACCTCTGTATTTGTCAGGCTCTGGCAGAGCCTCTCAGGACACAGCTACATCAGGTTCCTGTCAGTATGTACTTCTTGGCATCCACAATGGTGTCTGGGTTTGGTGACTCTATATGGGATGGATCCCCAAGTGGGGAAGTCTCTGGATGGTCTTTCCTTCAGTCTCTGCTCCACATTTTGTCTCCATATTTGCTCCTTTGAGTATTTTGTTCCCCTTTCTAAGAAGAACCAAAGCACCTACACTTTGGGCTTCCTTCTTTTTGAGCTTCATGTAACCTGTGAATTGTACCTTGGGTATTTCAAGCTTTTGGGCTAATATCCACTTATCAGTGAGTGCATAACATGTGTGGGTTTTTTGTGATTGGGTTGCCTCACTCAAGATAATACTTTCTAGTTCCATCCACTTCTCTAAGAATTTCATGAAGTCATTGTTTTTAATACCTGAGTAGTACTCCATTGTGTAAATGTACCACATTTTCTGTATCCATTCCTCTGTTGAAGGACATCTGGGTTCTTTCCAGCTTCTGGCTATTATAAAAAGGCTGTTATGAACATAGTGGAGCATGTGTCCTTATTACATATTGGAGTATCTTGAATGTCACAGAGTTTACCATTTTTGCTGAGACATTAGTCACACCTTTGCCTCCTGATTATTATGAAGTCATTAATTTTAACAGGAAGGACATTTCTTAGAGGAAAATGAAAACATGTTCATTATTATACAAACCAGCCTTATGTCTACGGCAGCCACCAATACTCATGGAGGCCCAAGCCTGCTGGCCCTGGCCCTGGGGCAGGAACTGTGTCATTCTGTCCCCACCAAGGCCATGCCAGACATGGCAAATAAATGTAACTATATGTCATTTTTCTTAGAGTTTGGCTTTTATGCTTTAGAAAGTTGTCTAACTGTTGCCATTCATTCACTCATCCATTTATTATTAATTCATTCATTCACTATTCATTAAAAACTCACATTATACCAGCCCTAGGCTGCAGACATAGCAGGTGTCAAAGTGGACAGTTCCCCTGGAGACTTTTAGATTGGTGCAAAGGAGCTGAAGCAAGGATATCAGTGGCAGGGAAGGGGAAGAAATACAAGCAAGGGGAGTGGTGGCCAGTGCCCTGAAGGCAGCAAGATGGTATGAAATTCACTACCAGGGATGAGTGAAGGTGACTGAGCAGCAGCCTGTCACTGGGCAAAGGAGCTGGAGGATGAGGGCATAAAGGAGAAAGGACAGGCTCCAGCAGCATGTCAGCCTTGTGTGCAGTGCTATAAAAGCAGAGAGAGAAGAGTGACCTGCTTGGATTATTCATTTGGAGAACTGTCACATCTACTAACCTGTACTAAATGATAACTGTCATCATTGGAATTCATACTGCTTTAGGTTCTGGGTTAGAAATTACTCACATAGTTCTTTTTCTAGGATCCCTAAGGCATTTGTCTAATGTACATGATAAAGCGTGGAGACCCAGTGGGCACGGGCATCTTCCCTTGAGTTCCAGCAATGTCACCGCTTGGATGTGAACTCTGACCTCTGCAGTCCTGAAGCTTGTGTTCTTTTCTTGCACTCTGCAGGAAAATCTGAATTTGGATTGCCTCCCTATTAATGGGCTACCAGTTAAATGAAGAATATTGTGTTTGCCTGACTCCTGAGAACAAATTAGCTTGAGACATACCTGGAAAGACGAGTCTCTTCCCCATACGAAAGAGCATGCATATGACATGGATGTATAGATCCAGCGAAGAGTCTAAACAGAAAATACATTTCTGTTTGCAAAGAATATGGGGCACTTGGAATAATCAATTTAAAGAAATATGAGGATGTTTTTTCTACCGCCCTTCCTCTCTCCTCGACCCCCCTTCCATGGGCTTCTCGGACAGAACAGACACAAAAGGGAAACAAAACACGCAGCCAGACGGAGCACTGGAGGCACGCCAGGGAACGGGAAGCGGCGCCGCCAACTCAGAAGCGGGTACCTAGGGGGTAAAACCTGGATCGCTCCAGGAGCACCTGGAGGCTTGCAAAAAGCAGAGTGCATGCACACACCAGACGGGACGGGAATGCAACCACAACACCACCAGCCACATTCCCCGCCTCGGGGAAGAAGGTCAAGAGAGACACGACCGAAGTGAACCACGTAAGGACAACAGAGCGCCTGACGCGTCCAGGAGGACCACGCGAACCACTGCGAGAAGTGCGCGCGGGTCAGCGCTCGGGCCGGAGAGCCGCACCCCTGCCTTCCACACACCACCGCCATACGGATGGGGAGGAGAGACGAGGGGCCCGCTGGCAGAAAGAGAAGAGCGGTCACCATTCGCAATGAATGACCATTCGCCATAAATGTCCGTCCCTCGCCTGGCGCGGCTTAGGCCCCGGCCAGAAGAGAACTCAGGAGCACCACATCGATCTAACCAGAAATATGAGGATCTTAATTGGAGTCGTTCAAAGAAACAAAAGAGAAGTTATATAAAGACTCCAAGAATGGGCTAAACCTGGGAGATGGCTGGGATAGAGTGATGTGGATGAAGTGTACAATGACCTCAAGTGGCCTTTCACCAGAGAAGGCTAGGTGGGCGGGGCTGAACTTTAAAACATCACCTGATATGTTAGTGACTAGGCTCAATGAGTGACGCTGATGTTTGTTCCCTGACTACTAGGAGTGGATGTTCACTGTATCAGCAGAACAGAACAGAGCTGTGGGGTGAGCTAAGGACAGCAACTCTTGGAAACCGCCTTCCAGAAAGCTTTTCCTGCTTTTCCGGCAGCCAACGACAAGAACAGAGGCACCCTGCAGAACAGACTGTACTTGTTCCAGTGGGAATCATCCCCAGTGTCTGTTAGTCTGATGTCTGTCTGATATTAGGCACTTGGATTCTAAAAGATGAATTGCTCACTCAAACTCACTTCTCTGAAACCTTTCTCAAGAAACAGCTGATACAGTAGTGGGTAGCTCTATGTGCTTCAATAATGTCAGAGAAACTATCCTGTGAGAATCAGGTTCAAAAGATGGTGCCAATGTATATGCAGAGCAATGGCCAGGCCATATAGTTATAGAATATTCCAGAGTTGAAAGAGGAAAAGGTGATTTTTTTTTTAACTTCTAGTGGCTGCCCTGGATACTTCCAAGACAAGGTGGGAGAAGCCTGATATTTTTGACAATATTCTTAAGTTGACCAGAAGAATATGAAGCCTGTAGACTATTGTCTTAGGCATGCAAGAACTGCACATGGAGTTTGGTAAATATAAGAGACTGAAGCCAATATCTGGAGAGATTTTAGCTTGAATGTGAATATTGCATATCTTTAGAACATTCTTGTTTTTATTTACTCTTCCTTTTTTGCTTCTACTGACTACTTGAAAACAAAAATTTAGATCCTATTCCCCCAATGATAACTCTGAAAGTAAGCTGAGTTGAAATTGCATACACTTGCTATGATGTGGCCTCAGTGACCTGCAAAGAGAACATGTCTTTCCAAATAAACCAATGAAAATAAATAAAAGCTGTGACTTAGATAAGTGAGATAACTTATAAAATTTTTATGTAAATTCATTCCAAGAAGTAAATATCCAACATTATAATTTGATACTTATACTGATATATTAGATGAATACACTATTTGATAACTGTCATTTTTAACTAGAAATTGTATAAATTCTACCCATGCAAATATGAAATAAATGCTCCAAGAAAATAGATAATAAAGACTAGTTTACATTTTTAAACAGCACACATATATTTAACTGCATGTGAGTGACTGACTCCTCTCTCTTTTTCTCTGTCTGTCTCTGTCTCTCTCTGTCTGTCTGTCTCTGTCTTTCTCTGACTCGCTGTCTGTCTCTCTGTCTGTCTGTCTGTCTCTCTCTCTCTCTCTGTGTGTGTGTGTGTATGTGTGTGTGTGTGTGTGTCTGTGTGTGTCTGTGTGTGTGTGTGTGTGTCTGTGTGTGTCTGTGTGTGTCTGTGTCTGTGTTTGTGTCTGTGTTTGTGTCTGTGTGTGTGTATGTGTGTGTGTTGTGGATAGCCCTAGGGCTAATTATATTTGATGTCAATTCTGTCCTCCTGTGAGAGGCTGTGAACAAGGAATGAGTGATTCCTCAGCACTCAGGTGATCTCTTGTAAACCTTCTTCCCACTTTAATTTGTAAAATAAAGAAGACCTGATGATTGGGCAGAAAAAGGGAAAAGTGGAGCGGGAAGTTAGGAGAAGAAGGAGGTTTCAGAGAGAGAGGATGCAGAGAAGGGGGAGAAGAAGGAAAGCAGAGTAGAAGCACATGGCCTGGAGAAACTGCAGGTTCTAAGGGATCTCATACATGGAGATGGTAATGTAGCGGTAGATCTGCCCAATCTATGTCCACAGCATGGATTCATATTAACTGAGTTGTGTTTTCATTGCTGGAGCGTATTTGGGTTGGAGATTCACCACAACATACGTACGTACATGTGTGTGTGTGCTACTGTGTGATACATGAGTGAGACTGGAGACACTTTGGCTAATTTTTTTCATCCTGTTTTACCTTAGATTTTTAAGACTGGTCTGTCACTGAGCCTGAAGCTCACTATTTTAGCTAGAACTGGATAGCAAGCATCAGGATCTTCCTATCTTTGCTTCAGGACATAACCTACCAGAATTGGAATTATGGGCACAGACTTGGCTTTTAGGTGATCCTGGAGCTCCAAACTAAGGTCTCCACACTTACTCCACCCACTGGTCCATCCCCCTACTCCCTGACCTCAGTTGTTTGTAATCTAGTATTCGTCAGCATATATGTGAGCCAACTGGAAATTTTGTTAAAATCCAATTTGCTAAGACCCATTCTAGGGTTGCTTACTTGTTAGGTCTGGAACAGGTTTTTATCTGCACTATGTTCACATTTGATGCTGATCCTGCCAGCCCCAGAGCTCACTCTGTACCCTAGTGTTCTCAGGCATTTCACATCAACCGAAAGCAGGAACCACTAAAGTCTGGGCATTTTTGGTACTGAGGTAGATGCAGACGTGCTTCCCAGTTGCCTCTCTGCTTAGCCCTTTAGTCATCAAGTCTGCATCATCTGAAGGTAAATCTCCTACTGTGCATCCTATGGTCTTTTGCGGTTTATGTCCATTTGAGAGTTGCAATCAGACTATGAAGCGGGAGTAAGAGAAATCTTACAGACATGACTTTATAGTCAAAGTCTAAAGAGTAAATTTCTTGAAATTCTGGCTTAGGGACTCTGAATTTATTTTATTTTATTTTATTTTATTTATTTAAGATATTTTTATTTTATTTAATCTTTTTCCTACAATCCAGATTTTATCCCCCTCCCAGTCCACCCTCTGACTATTCCACATACCATACCTTCACCCATGTCCCATCTCCATGAGGATGTCGCCTCCCAACCCCTGCCACCCCAGACCTCCTCACTCGCTGGGGCCTCCAGTCTCTTGAGGGTTAGGGGCATCTTCTCTGACTGAGTCCAGAACCACCAGTCCTCAGCTGTATATGTGTTAGGGGGCTCATATCAGCTGGTATATGCTGCCTGGTTGGTGGTCCAGTATTTGAGAGATCTTGGGGGGGTCCAGGTTAGTTGAGACTGCTGGTCCTCCTACAAGATCACCCTCAGCTTCTTCCAGTTTTTCCCTAATTCAACCACAATAGTCAGCAGCTTCTGCCCATTAGTTGGGTGTAAATATCTGCATCTGACCCAGCTGGTTGGGCCTTTTGGAGGGCAGTCATGAGCAGTGTCCTCCAACAGTTGTGAACACACCACAGCCTCAGTAATAGAGTCAGGCCTTGGGACTTCCCCTTGAGCTGGATCCCAAGTTGGGCCTATCACTGGACCTCCTTTTCCTCAGAATCTTCACCATTTTTGTCCTTGCAGTTCTTTCAGACAAGAACAATTTTGGGTCAGAATTTTTGACTGTGGAATGGCCACCCCATCCTTACTTGATGCCCTGTCTTTCTGCTGGAAATGGGATCTACAAGTTCCCTCTCCCCACTGTAGAGCATTTCATCTAAGGTCCCTCCCTTTCGACTCCTGAGAGTCTCTCACCTCCCAGGTCTCTGATACATTCTGGAGGGTCCCCCAAACTCCTACCTCCCGAGTTTGCCTATTTCCATTCTTCCTGCTGGTCATCAGAACCTCAGTCCTGTTCTCTCCACCAAATGCCTGATCATGTTCTCCTCTTCCACTCCCTGACCCCTTTCCCACCCAGGTCCCTCCCTCCTTCCTCCCTCTTGTGATTGCTTTCTTCTCTCTCCGAAGTGGGATTGAGACATTCTCACTTGGGCCCTTTGATTTGTTAAACTTTTTGAGTTCTGTGGGTTGTATCCTGGGTATTCTGTACATTCTTTGGACAATATCCACTTATTAGTAAGCACATGTCCTTTTGGGTCTGGGTTACCTCACTCAGGATATTTTCTAGTTCCATCCATTTGCCTGCAAACACAAGATGTCCTCATTCTCAATAGCTGAGTAGTTTTCCAATGTGTAAATGAACATTTTTTTATAAAAACATATATATTATTAGTCTTGCACAAACCACAGAATTTCTCACGATGTGACTTTCAACATGTTTGTTATTAATCTTAGTTTTAAAACCCACCATGAGGTCTTCTAAGAGCAATTGTTTTGTCACTGTCTGAAATAGAGATCATCTGAGAATTTGTTTTATTTCTTAGAGGAAAAAAAACCAAACAGTACATTGTACATTGCACATCAGACTGAACTGGTTTGCAATCATTATTATTCTATTTTATCAAGGATTATTATGAACCACATTTTTTATCCATTTTTCTGTTGTAGGACAGCTGGTTTGTTTCCAGCTTCTGGCTATCACAAATAAGGCCAATATGAACATAGTAGAACACATGCCCTTGTGGCATTGTAGGTCATCTTTTAGGTATATGCCTAAGAGTGATATTGCTGAGTCTTCAGGTAGATCTATTTCCTATTTTCTGAGGAATCTCCAGATTGATTTCCAGTGTGGTTGTACCAGTTTGCAATCCCACCAACAATGGAGGAGTGTTCCTCTTTCTCCACACCCTCACCAACATGTGCTGCCACCTGAGGTTTGGATCTTAGCCATTCTGATTGGTGTAAGGTAGAATCTCAGGATCATTTTTATTTGCATTTCCCTAATCACTAAGGACTTTGAACATTTCTTTAAGTGCTTCTCAGCCATTCGAGATTCCTCAGTTTTTAATTCTTTGTTTAGTTGTATACCCCATTTTTTTTAATTAGGTTACTTGGTTGTTTGGTGGTAGCTTCTTGAGTTCTTATATATTTTGGATATTAGCCTTCTATTGGATGTTGGGTTAATGAAGACGTTTTTCCCCAATCTGTAGGTTGCCAATTTGACCTGTGGATGATGTCCTTTGCCTTACAGAAGCTTTCCAGTTTCATGAAGTCCCATTTATCAATTCTTGATTTTAGAGCCTGAGCTATTGAAGTTCTATTTAGAAAATTACCCCCTGTGCCAATGAGTTCAAGGTTCCTTTGCACTTTCTTTTCTATTAGATTCAGGGTATCTTGTTTTATGTTGAGGTTTTATGAGTTTAATGCACTTGAACTTGGTCACAAAACAAGCCTCAACTGATATAAGAGGATTGAAATAATCCCATGCATCCTATCAGATCACCATGGCCTAAGGCTTGTCTTCAGTTATAACAAAAACAACAGAAAGCCCACATACACGTGAAAACTGAACAACATTCTACACAGTGATAACTTGTTCAGTGAATAAAGAAAGAAATTAAAGACTTCCTGGAATTCAATGAAAATGTGACACAACATACCCAAACTTATGGGACACAATGAAAACAATGCTAAGACTTTTTAGTGCAAATACTAAGTGCCTTGGGAAAAAAAAATTGGAAAGATCCAACACTAGCAATTTAACAGCACACCTGAGAGCTCTAGAACAAAAAGAAGCAAGCACACCCGAGGAGGAAATAGTCAAACTCAGTGCAGAAATCAACCAAATAGAAACAAAAGAAAGATTCAAAGAATCAACAAAATCGAAAGCTGGTTCTTTGAGAGAATCAACAAAATAAATAAACCCCTAGCCAAACTAACCAAAGGGACCAGAGTCAGTATCTAAATTAACAAAATCCGAAATGAAAATGAATACATAGAAACAGAGAGGGAAGAAATTAAAAATCATCAGATTCTATATAAAAGCCTATACTCAACAAAACTGGAAAATCTAGATGAAATAGATGATTTTTCTAGACAGATACCACATTCCAAAATTAAATCAAGAGCAGGTAAACTACCTAAACAGGCCTATATCCCCAAAGGAAATAGAAGTCACTAAATACCTCCCAGTCAAAAAACCCAGGGCCATATGGATTTAGTGCAAAATTCTATGAGACTGTCAAAGAAGACTTAATACCAGGATTCCTCAAACTATTCCATAACATAGAAACAGAAGGAATACTACCTAATTCATTCTATGAAGCCACAATTATTCTGATATCTAAACCACACAAGGACACACACACACAAAAAGAACTTCAGATGAATTTCACTTATGAATATTGATGCAAAAATACTCAATAATATTCTTGCAAACTGAATCCAAGAACACATTAAAACCATCATTTACCATGATTAAGCAGCCTTGATCCCAGAGATGCAAGGTTGGTTCAATATATAAAAGTCCATTAACATAATTCACTATATATACACAAACTCAAAGAAAAAAATCACATGATCATCTCCTTAGATGCTGAAAAAGTGTTTGACAAAATACAACACCACTTCATTTTAAAAGTATTAGAGCTCTTATTCTCTCTGACCCTCTTCTCTCCCTGACCCTCCTTCCTCCCTTCCCCTCCCCCCCTTCCAAGTGTTCCTGGCAGCCTTTCCTTTACTCTTCTCCTACCCACATCCCCCTCTCAGCATGTTTTTCTGTCTTTACTCCCTTCTCAGCTCCCTTTCCCACACCGTAGATAAACTCTAGTCTTCACTATACCTGTCATTTGGCTGGTTTCTCTTCTTTTTCTTTTTCTTTTCTTTCTCCTTTTCTTTCTTTCTTTTTTTTCTTTCTTTTTTTCTTTCTTTCTTTCTTTTTAATAAAACACAACAGGGGGTATGCATTAAATGGGCTTTAGAATCTTTGGAAGGGGCCAAGAAATAGATCACGAGCCAAGCTTCCGGAAATCTCTCTTGGAGCTGTTGCAGTAGCTGTTGTTGAAGTGCTACTGCAGTTTCAAAGAGTCTGGGAATTACACCTTAAGTTTTCTCAACTCTGGCTATCCATTCTTAGCCTGGTGTGCTCACTATGATGAAGCAGGATCAGAGCTGTCAGTTTCAGAATCAAATTTCACCAAGTGGGAGAGTTTAAAAAGCCTGATTACAGGAGATGAAACTAAGAATAATTTAGGGACTGTTCAAAGAAGTATACCCAAGGCTGATAAACCTCAAGAGAAAGTTCCAAAATGATCTAAAACATGTGGGCCACAGAAATCTATGATGATACAGAATCATGCATCTGATATGGTCTCATGGAGATGAGATCTGTTGTCATGATTCTTACGAGAATGATGTCAAGACAGAAATGGAAAGACACTATAGAGAAGGAGGGGGAACCTCACCATGGAGGATGGAGTTCCAAAGACCATGTCAACACCTCTGCCCAGTGAGATTCATCTTTTGGAGAGAAACCCTATGAGTGTTTTAAATGCTGGAAACATGTCAGCCATGATTCTCACCTCCATATGCACCAGAGGACACACTCAGGAAAAACCATGCAAATGTTCTGAATATGGGAAATGCTTTTCTAACAGTTCCCACCTGATACAGCATTTGAAAACACACACAGGGGAGAAGCATGTCCTGGGTGTCAAGTGTGGGAAAAACTTCAGCAATACTTCCCACTTTACTGTCCATGAGAGACCTCACACAGGAGAGAGGCCTTATAAGTGACTGGAAAGGGTTTTGGCAGCAGCTCCTGCCTTATTCAGCATCACAGATTACACACTGATGAAAGGCTTTACGAATATCCTGTTTGCGGGAAAGGTTTCAGTCACAGGTATGTTCTAGTTAAACACAGGGAGATTCACACTAGAGAAAAACCCTACAGGTGGCCAGAATGTGGAAAGAGCTCAATCAGAGTTCCAGCCTGATTCACCAGCAAGGAATGCACACAGGTGAAGAGCCCTCCAAGTGTCTTGGGTAAGGAAGAGGCTTTGGTTATAATTCTACCCTAACAAAGCATGAAAGGACACATACAGGAGAAAAGCCCCACCACTGTCCAGAGTGTAGAAAGACTAGTTAGTAGTGGCGGTTCAAACCTTTTTTTTTTTTTTTTCCTTTTTTTTTTTTTTTTTTTTTTTTTTTTTTTTTTCTGTGTAGCCCTGGCTGTCCTGGAACTCACTTTGTAGACTAGGCTGGCCTCGAACTTGGAACTTGGAAATCTACCTGCCTCTGCCTCCCAAGTGCTGGGATCAAAGGCATGAGCCACCACTGCCCAGCGGTTCAAATCTTTTAACACACCAGAAGATGCATGTGGATAAGAAATCCTCTGGAAATACGAAATGTGAAGAACTCAGAGCCTTGGTGTGACAGAGGAGTGCAGAGTCCAGGCAGGAGAGAAAGCATACAGGTGCTGGGAACGGGGAAAGAGTTTTGGCCTTACCTCCCACCTTCTTAGACATGAGAGAACACACACTGGAGAAAAGCCTTACTAGGTGGAAAATGTTCAGTCAGAGCTCTACCCTGGTGACTCATCAGAGGACGTGCACGGGAGAGAAACCTTATAAGTGTCTCCACTGTGGTGAGCCCTCCAGTCAAAGGTTCAGTCTGGTCCGGGTCCTTTCGTATTTGGCCTCAAAATTATTCTCGAGTCCCAGAGCCTGCTGGGGTTTCTCTCTCTCTCTCTCTCTCTCTCTCTCTCTCTCTCTCTCTCTCTCTCTCTCTCTCTCTCTCTCCTCCTTATTAGACTGTTAGAATTAAGGTGCTCTATGCTCGTTGCTCTCTGAAGTGTCTTTGTTGTGTTTGGCAAAAGATCTAGAAAAAGTCAACTTCCCAAGTAAATGCATGGGAAGACCCAGATCATCTCCGTATAAAATCATCAGGGAGGGACACCACTAACGTTGAATAAAAGGTAGACATTATTACCATTAAAAACAAAGTATTAGAGAGATCAGGAATTTAAGGCCCATACCTGAATATAATAAAAGCAGTTTACTGCAAACCAACAGCCAATATCCAATTAAATGGAGAGATACTTGAAGAAATCCCATTAAAATAAGGGACAAGACAAGGATACACACTCTCGCCATATCTATTTTATATAGTACCCTAAGTTCTAGCCAAAACAATTAGACAACAAAAAGAGATCAAAGGGATACAAACTGGGGTGGGGGGGAGGAAGTCAAGATAACTCTATTTGCAGATGATATGATACTATACTTAAGTAACCCCAAAAAATTCTACCAGAAACTTTTTTTAAAATTTTATTAGATATTTCCTTTATATTTCAAATGCTATCCTGAAAATTCCCTAAACCGCCGCCCCTCCCCCGCCCTACTCCCCTACTCACCCACTCCCACTTCTTGGCCCTGGCGTTCCCCTGTACTGGTGCATATAAAGTTTGCAATACCAAGGGGCCTCTCTTCCCAGTGATGGCCGATTAGGCCATCTTCTGCTACGTATGCAGCTAGAGACACGAACTCTGGGGGTACTGGTTAGTTCATATTGTTGTTCCACCTATAGGGTTGCAGACCCCTTCAGAAACTTGAATACTTTCTCTAGCTCTTCCATTGGGGGCCCTGTGTTCCATTCAATAGCTGACTGTGAGCATCCACTTCTGTGTTTGCCAGGCACTGGCATAGCCTCATAAGAGACAGCTATATCAGGGTTCTTTCAGCAAAATCTTGCTGACGTATGCAATAGTGTCCGAGTTGGTGGCTGATTATGGGATGGATCCCCGGGTGGGGTAGTCTCTTCTACCAGAGAACTTCTACAGATGATAAACAACTTCAAAAAAGTCGCTGGAAAAAAAAAGTTAACTCAAACAAGTCAGTAGCCTTCCTTTATACAAATGATTAACAGGCTGAGAAAGAAATTAGGGAAACAACTCCCTTCACAATAGCCACAAATAATATAAAATATCTTGGTGTAACTCAAACTAAACAAGTGAAAATTCTGTATGACAATAACTTCAAGTCTCTCAAGACAGAAATCGAGCTCATCCGGCCGGACCAGCACAGGGTAGCTAGAGCACAGGGTCAGCTGACACCCGCCAGCTACCCACGACCCCCGCCACAGGATTTTGAGACTGCTGGTGAGTGGAACACAGCTTCTGCTCCAGTCCAATCACGCGGGACCTGAGACTGCTTTGGTTGGGGAGGCAGAAATCCGGCCTACGTAGGGCCACAAGCCTCTTCCGGTCAGAAAACCACTGGGATAGCTAGGGCTCAGGGTCGGCTGACACTCGCCAGCTACCCACAACACCCGCCACAGGATCTTAAGACTTCTGGAGAGTGGAACACAGCTTCTGCTCCAATCCAATTGTGCGAGGGACCTGAGACAGCATTAGTTAGGGAAGCAGAAAACCGGCCTGAGTAGGACCACAGGCCTCTTCCGGCTGGACCAGCACCGGGGTACCGCCAGCTACCCATGACCCCCGCCACAGGATTTTGAGACTGCTGGTTAGTGGAACACAGCTTCTGCTCCAATCTTTAAACAGTGACAACGACAACAACTAACCCCAGAGATTACCAGATGGCGAAAGGTAAACGTAATAATCTTACTAACAGAAACCAAGACCACTCACCATCATCAGAACCCAGCACTCCCACTTCGCCCAGTCCAGGGCACCCCAACACACCGGAAAAGCTAGACACGGATCTAAAAGCATATCTCATGATGATGGTAGAGGATTTCAAGAAGGACTTTAATAACACACTTAAAGAAATACAAAGGAACACTGGTAAACAGGTAGAAGACAGTAAAGAGGAAGCACAAAAATGCCTTAAAGAATTGCAGGAGAACACTGCTAAAGAGTTACAAATCCTTAAAGAAAAACAGGATAACATAATCAAACAGGTAGAAGTCCTTAATGAAAAACAGGAAAAAACATCCAAACAGATGATGGAAATGAACAAAACCATACTAGACCTAAAAAGGGAAGTAGACACAATAAAGAAAACCCAAAATGAGGCAACACTGGAGATAGAAACCCTAGGAAAGAAATCTGGAACCATAGATACAAGCATCAGCAAGAGAATACAAGAGATGGAAGAAAGAATCTCAGGTGCAGAAGATTCCATAGAGAACATCGGCACAACAATCAAGGAAAATGTAAAATGCAAAAAGATCCTAACTCAAAACATCCAAGAAATACAGGACACAATGAGAAGACCAAACCTACAGATAATAGGAGTGGATGAGAATGAAGATTTTCAACTCAAAGGACCAGCAAACATCTTCAACAAAATTATAGAAGAAAACTTCCCAAATCTAAAGAAAGAGATGCCCATGAACATACAAGAAGCCTACAGAACTCCAAATAGACTGGACCAGAAAAGAAATACCTCCCGACACATAATAATCAGAACAACAAATGCTCTAAATAAAGATAGAATACTAAAAGCAGTAAGAGAAAAAGGCCAAGTAACATATAAAGGCAAGCCTATCAGAATTACACCAGATTTTTCACCAGAGACTATGAAAGCCAGAAGATCCTGGACGGATGTTATACAGACACTAAAAGAACACAAATTCCAGCCCAGGCTACTATACCCAGCCAAACTCTCAATTAACATAGATGGAGAAACCAAAGTATTCCACGACAAAACCAAATTTACACATTATCTCTCCACGAATCCAGCCCTTCAAAAGATAATAACAGAAAAAAAACAATACAAGGACAGGAACCATGCCCTAGAAACAACAAGAAGGTAATCCCTCAACAAACCTAAAAGTAGACAGCCACAAGAACAGAATGCCAACTTTAACAACAAAAATAACAGGAAACAACAATTACTTTTCCTTAATATCTCTTAATATCAATGGACTCAACTCCCTGATAAAAAGACATAGACTAAGAAACTGGCTACACAAACAAGACCCAACATTTTGCTGCTTACAGGAAACTCATAGACACTACCTCAGAATGAAAGGCTGGAAAACAATTTTCCAAGCAAATGGTATGAAGAAACAAGCGGGAGTAGCCATTCTAATATCTGATAAGATTGACTTCCAACCCAAAGTCATTAAAAAAAGACAGGGAGGGACACTTCATACTCATCAAAGGTAAAATCCTCCAAGAGGAACTATAAATCCTGAATATCTATGCTCCAAATAGAAAGGCAGCCACATTCATTAAAGAAACTTTAGTAAATCTCAAAGCACACATTGCACCTCATACAATAATAGTGGGAGACTTCAACACACCACTTTCACCAATGGACAGATCATGGAAACAGAAACTAAACAGGGACACAGAGAAACTAAGAGAAATTATGAATCAAATGGATCTGGCAGATATCTACAGAACATTCTATCCTAAAACAAAAGGATATACCTTCTTCTCAGCACCTCATGGTACCTTCTCCAAAATTGACCACATAATTGGTCACAAAACAGGCCTCAACAGATACAAAAATATTGAAATTGTCCCAAGCATCCTATCAGATCACCATGGACTAAGGCTGATCTTCAATAACAAAATAAATAATAGAAAGCCAACCTTCACGTGGAAACTGAACAACACTCTTCTCAATGATACCTTGGTCAAAGAAGGAATAAAGAAAGAAATTAAGGAGTTTTTAGAGTTCAATGAAAATGAAGCCACAACATACCCAAACTTATGGGACGCAATGAAAGCATTTCTAAGAGGAAAACTCATAGCTCTGAGTGCCTCCAAAAGGAAACTAGAGAGAGGACACATTAGCAGCTTGACAACATACCTAAAAGCACTAGAACAAAAGGAAGCAAATTCACCCAAGAGGAGTAGACCGCAGGAAATAATCAAACTCAGGGGCGAAATCAACCAAGTGGAAACAAGAAAAACTATTCAAAGAATCAACCAATCAAGGAGCTGGTTCTTTGAGAAAATCAGCAAGATAGATAAACCCTTAGCCAGACTCACTAGAGGGCACAGGGAAAGCATCCTAATTAACAAAATCAGAAATGAAAAAGGAGACATAACAACAGATCCTGAAGACATCCAAAACACCATCAGATCCTTCTACCAAAGGCTATACTCAACAAAACTGGAGAACCTGGATGAAATGGAGAAGTTCCTAGACAGATACCAGGTACCAAAGTTGAACCAAGATCAGGTTAATGATCTAAACAGCCCTATATCCCCCAAAGAAATAGAAGCAGTCATTAATAGTCTCCCAAATAAAAAAAGCCCAGGACCAGATGGGTTTAGTGCAGAGTTCTATCAGACCTTCAAAGAAGATCTAATCCCAGTTCTTCACAAACTATTCCACAAAATAGAAACAGAAGGTACTCTACCCAACTCATTCTATGAAGCCACAATTACTCTGATACCTAAACCACAAAAAGACCCAACAAAGATAGAAAACTTCAGACCAATATCCCTTATGAATATTGATGCAAAAATCCTCAATAAAGTTCTTGCAAACCGAATCCAAGAACACATCAAAACAATCATCCATCCTGACCAAGTAGGTTTCATCCCAGGGATGCAGGGATGGTTCAATATACGGAAATCCATCAACGTAATCCAGTATATAAACAAACTCAAAGACAAAAACCACATGGTCATCTTGTTAGATGCGGAAAAAGCATTTGACAAGATCCAACACCCATTCATGATAAAAGTCTTGGAAAGATCAGGAATTCAAGGCCCATACCTAAACATGATAAAAGCAATCTACAGCAAACCAGTAGCCAACATCAAAGTAAATGGTCAGAAGCTTGAAGCAATCCCTCTAAAATCAGGGACTAGACAAGGCTGTCCACTTTCTCCATACCTATTCAACATTGTACTTGAAGTCCTAGCCAGAGCAATTCGACAACAAAAGGAGATCAAAGGGATACAAATTGGAAAAGATGAAGTCAAAATATCACTTTTTGCAGATGATATGATAGTATATCTAAGTGACCCTAAAAATTCCACCAGAGAACTCCTAAGCCTGATAAACAGCTTCGGTGAAGTAGCTGGATATAATATTAACTCAAACAAATCAATGGCCTTTCTCTACACAAAGAATAAACAGGCTGAGAAAGAAATTAGGGAAACAACACCCTTCTCAATAGTCACAAATAATATAAAATATCTTGGCGTGACTCTAACTAAGGAAGTGAAAGATCTGTATAATAAAAACTTCAAGTCTCTGAAGAAAGAAATTATAGAAGATCTCAGAAGATGGAAAGATCTCCCATGCTCATGGATTGGCAGGATCAACATTGTAAAAATGGCTATCTTGCCAAAAGCAATCTACAGATTCAATGCAATCCCCATCAAAATTCCAAATCAATTCTTCAACGAATTAGAAAGTGCAATCTGCAAATTCATCTGGAATAACAAAAAACCTAGGATAGCAAAAACTCTTCTCAAGGATAAAAGAACCTCTGGTGGAATCACCATGCCGGACCTAAAGCTTTACTACAGAGCAATTGTGATAAAAACTGCATGGTACTGGTATAGTGACAGACAAATAGACCAATGGAATAGAATTGAAGACCCAGAAATGAGCCCACACACCTACGGTCACTTGATCTTCGACAAGGGAGCTAAAACCATCCAGTGGAAGAAAGACAGCATTTTCAACAAATGGTGCTGGCACAACTGGTTGTTAACATGTAGAAGAATGCGAATCGATCCATTCCTATCTCCTTGTACTAAGGTCAAGTCTAAGTGGATCAAGGAACTTCACATAAAACCAGAGACACTGAAACTTATAGAGGAGAAAGTGGGGAAAAGCCTTGAAGATATGGGCACAGGGGAAAAATTCCTGAATAGAACAGTAATGGATTGTGCTATAAGATCGAGAATTGACAAGTGGGACCTCATGAAACTGCAAAGCTTCTGCAAGGCTAAAGACACCATCAATAAGACAAAAAAAAAAAAAACCACCAACAGATTGGGAAAGGATCTTCACCTATCCTAAATCAGATAAGGGACTAATATCCAATATATATAAAGAACTCAAGAAGGTGGACTCCAGAAAGTCAAATAACCCCATTAAAAAATGGGGCTCAGAACTGAACAAAGAATTCTCACCTGAGGAATACCGAATGGCAGAGAAGCACCTGAAAAAATGTTCAACATCCTTAATCATCAGGGAAATGCAAATCAAAACAACCCTGAGATTCCACCTCACACCAGTCAGAATGGCTAAGATCAAAAATTCAGGTGACAGCAGATGCTGGCGAGGATGTGGAGAAAGAGGAACACTCCTCCATTGTTGGTGGGATTCCAAGCTTGTACAACCACTCTGGAAATCAGTTTGGCGGTTCCTCAGAAAATTGGACATACTACTACCGGAGGATCCAGCAATACCTCTCCTGGGCATATATCAAGAAGATGTCCCAACCGGTAAAAAGGACACATGCTCCACTATGTTCATAGCAGCCCTATTTATAATAGCCAGAAGCTGGAAAGAACCCAGATGTCCCTCAACAGAGGAATGGATACAGAACTTATGGTACATTTACACAATGGAGTACTACTCAGCTATTAAAAAGAATGAATTTATGAAATTCCTAGCCAAATGGATGGACCTGGAGGGCATCATCTTGAGTGAAGTAACACAATCACAAAAGAACTCACACAATATGTATTCACTGATAAGTGGATATTAGCCCAAAACTTAGGATCCCCAAGATATAAGATACAATTTGCTAAACGCATGAAACTCAAGAAGAATGAAGACCAAAGTGTGGACACTGTGCCCCTTCTTAGAATTGGGAACAAAACACCTAGGGAAGGAGTTACAGAGACAAAGTTCGTAGCTGTGATGAAAGGATGGACCATTTAGAGACTGCCGTATCCAGGGATCCATCCCATAATCAGCTTCTAAACGCTGACACCATTGCATACACTAGCAAGATTTTGCTGAAAGGACCCAAATATAGCTGTCTCTTGTGAGACGATGCCGGGGCCTAGCAAACACAGGAGTGGATGTTCACAGTCAGCTATTGGATGTATCACAGGGCTCCCAATGGAGAAGCTAGAGAAAGTACCCAAGGAGCTAAAGGGATCTGCAACCCTATTGTTGAAACAACATGATGTACTAACCAGAACCCCGGAGCTCTTGTCTCTAGCTGCATATGTATCGAAAGATGGCCTAGTCGGCCATCACTGGAAAGAGAGGCCCATTGGACTTGCAAACTTTATATGCCCCAATATAGGGGAATGCCAGGGCCAAAAGAATGGGAATGGGTGGGTAGGGAAGTGGGGGGCGCGATGGGGGACTTTTGGGATAGCATTGGAAATGTAATTGAGGAAAATATGTAATAAAAATATTAAAAATTAAAAAAAATAAAGGAATCCTAATCTCCAAAAAAAAAAAAGAAAGAAATCGAGATCTCAGAAAATGGAGAGATCTCCCATGCAGATGGATTGGCAGAATTAACATAGTAAAAATGGCCATCCTACCGAAGGCAATCTACAGATTGAATGCAATCCCCATCAAAATCCCAGCACAAATTTTCAAAGACATGGGAAGAGAAATTCTCAAATACATCTGGAAAAGCAAACAGCCCAGAATATCGAAAACAATTCTTAACAATAAAAGAACAGCTAGGAGAATCAACATCCCTGACGTCAAGCTTTACTACAGAGCAATGGTGATAAAAAGTGCATGGTATTGGTACAGAGACAGACACATTGATCAATGGAATAAAATTGAAGACGCAGAAATAAAACCACACACGTACAGACTCTTGATCTTTGACAAAGAGGCCAAAAATATACAATGGGAAAAAAAGAAAGCATCTCCCATAAATGGTGCTGGTCTAATTGGCAGTGTATATGTAGAAAAATGAAACTAGATCCTTATTTGTCACCTTGCAAAAAGCTCAAGTCCAACTGGATCAAGGACTTTAAATTTAAAAAAAAAATGCTTTCAAGAAGAGACACTGATAATATTTAATTTTATTTCTATACTATGTAATTGCTTATTATAGTTAGACAGACAATTAATTTAAAGATGTGTTAATGTCCCTTGTACCAGAGATGTGTGTTGTGTCCGGCCAGCAGATCACAGCCTGGGTTCTAGCCTGGAAAGGCATTTTGGAAACCTGGAAGAGAAGAGGGGCTAGGCGGCGAGAGAAAAGAATGAAGCTAAGACAAGATTCTGATCAAAGCTCAATTTTACTATTTCCAGACACTCAGTTATAAAGGAAGGGGGAGGGAACCCGATTTCCCGCCAAGTAACTCAGGGTCCAGTAGCAGGACGAACACGTGTGTGCCTCCAAGCAACAAAGGCAGGGTCCAGCAGTAGGCGTGGCAGGACGAATGAGCAGGAAGCTCCACCCTTGAGCAAGCAGGTTCAAGCAGGTGGGGGGAGACCACAGATGTGACTACCAACCTGCACATTGTCTATAGAAAGAACTATTTGATATATACAAACAGAGATAGTCCTAGGGCTAGAGCTTTTAGGGGTATTATGAGACATTATCAAGGCTGGGGTGGGGACTAGGAGGAACTCACTAAGGAGATTTCTTAATGTGTTCACTATAGAAATGTATTTAGGCATCATCATGTGTGTCACCCACCTAGACAACTGCTATTGGTCACTTAGAAGTGGAATATTAAAAACCATAGCAATACATTTGAACTGTAAATGAAGAAAATATCTAATAAAACACTAGCAATGTATATGGCTTCCCCAACTCCCTCCTCCCCAGCCCCGACACATCTATGGAGTAGACAGAAACAATGGAGTTTTTAAATGGAAATTCCTGTGCTCTATGAACTGAAAAACGAATTGATGTAGCAAGTTCAAAATCCAAGGCTTTGCTTTAATAACTGTTGAAATTGCTCAAAGCCATGCAACAATGAAGTAATAAGTATAAGGAATGGTCCTTCTCAAGTTCCAGTGGAATTCTACGTACCCACCTGAACTTGGTCTCCAGTGGGAAGGTCAGAATGGAATGGAGGCTTTGTCTTTTCCATTACATTTTTTCCTAAATACATAGATTCACCTAGGGCATCTGAAGACTGTATCCAATTTCTTTTCTTTTTTGTTTTATTGGATATTTTATGTGTTAACATTTCAAAGTTTCAAAGAAATTAACATTTCCCAGTTTTCTCTCTGGAACCCCCTCTCCCATTCCCCCTTCCCCTGCTTCTATGAAGATGCTCCCCCTCCCACCCACCCAACCACTCCCACCTTATTGCCCTAGCATTCCCTACACTGGGAATTGAGCCTTCACAGAACCAAGGATTTCTCCTCCTATTGATGCCAGACAATACCACTCTCTGCTACATATGAGGCTAGAGACATGGATTCCCCCCCTCCATGTTTACTCCTTGGTTGGTGGTTATTCACTGGGAGCTCTGGGGGGGTCTTGTTGATTGATATTGTTGTTCTTCCTATGGAGTTGCAACCCCCTTCAACTCCTTCAGTCTCGCCATCTGCCTCTGTATTTGGCAGACTCTTGCAGAGCCTCTCAGGAGACTGCTCCATCAGGCACCTGTCAGCAAGCACTTCTAGGTATCCACAATATTGGCTGGGTTTAGTGATTGTATATGGAATGGATCCCTGATGGGGCTGTCTCTGGATGGCCTTTCCTTCGGTCTCTGCTCCACACTTTGTCCCCGTATTTCCTTTAGACAGGAGCCCTTCTGGGTTAAGAATTTGGAGATGAGTGGGTGGCCCCATCCCTCAACCAGGGGCCTTGCCTAGTCTCTGTATAAGGTCTCTACAGGTCTCCCTCCCCTTTGTTGGGCATTCCATCTAATCTCAACCCTGTTGAGACCTGAGAGCCTCTTGCTATCCTGGCATGTGGACCTTGCTGGTGGCTACCATCTCTTATTGCTAAACACCTTTGTTCAAATTCCTGACCCTCTTTATATAATCCAAGTCTCCTCTCATACTTGGAACCTGCCTCCCTTTTCCCCCTCACCCTCCTATTTTCCTTCCAAGTCCCTCTCACCATCTACCTCCCATGAGTATTTTGTTCCCCCTTCTAAAAGGACTGCAACATCCACACTTTGGTCTTCCTTCTTCTTGAGCTTCATGTGGTCTGCGAATTGTATCTTGGGAATTCTGAGCATTTGGGCTAATAACCACTTATCAGTGAGTGCATTCCATGTGTGTTCTTTTGGGATTGGGTTATCTCACTCAGGATGATGTTTTCTAGTTCCATCCATTTGCCTAAGAATTTCAGGAAGTCATTATTTTTAAAAGCTGAGTAGTGCTTCATTGTGTAAATCTACCAAAATTTCTGTATCCAATCCTCTGCTGAAGGACATCTGGGTTCTTTCCAGCTTCTGGCTATTATAAATAAGGTTGCTATGAACATAGTGGAGCATGTATCCTTGTTATATGTTGGAGTATCTTCTGGATATGTGCCCAGTTTTTTTGTATAGCTGGGTCCTCAGTTAGTACTTTTTTTGTATAGCTGGGTCCTCAGTTAGTACTATGTCAAATTTTCTGTGGAACCACAAGACTGATTTCCAGAGGGGTTGTACCAGATTGCAATCCCACCAAAAATGGAGGAGTGTTCCTCTTTCTCCACATCCTCACCAGCATCTGCTGTCACCTGAGTTTTTGATCTTAGCCATTCTGACTGGTGTGAGGTGGAATCTCAGGGTTGTTTTGATTTGCATTTCCCTGATGACTAAAGATGTTGAGTGTTTCTTTTTTTTTAATAGAGAAATATTTATTCTGTCTTTCTTCAGTTTAAGTAAACTTTAACACTGCACAATTACATGGAGAGACTCATAAATACTAAGAAAACATGCAACACCTTTTGTTCTAAGATGCGTGTTTTATTTCCTCTTGAGTAAGGAATAACAACGAGCTTCTGGCTTGCTGCTTCATGATTTGATGTACCCCCCAATCTGCACAGACTGCTCAGAGTGAAAAGTGTAAGCTGCCTAAATCCATGTTACCGAGCGTCACTCAAGGACAATTGTTCAGAGATGCTCCACTCCTTGGAACAGAGGCTTCCTCAGAAGCCAGAACCCTATCCATGGCAGAGAACTCACCCCTCTCGCCCTCTGAGAAGACTGCGGCTAGAAGCTTCTCTGTATCCTCAGTGTAAAGGTTCACAGCACAAGCAAAGTAATCGGAAGGGGCATGATGTGAGAGCAACTGAAGTGCTCTGCAGTCGCAGATATACACATAGTTGTAGATGGACAAAAACCATTTCCTTGCAAGGTGAGTACCACTGCCCTGTAGGTTAACAGGATCATTTTCAGCATCTGTTTGTTAGTAGTTTCCCCAGAATTCAAAGGACAAAAGCCATAAATGAAATCACAAAACCACATGTAATACATTAGAGATATAGCACACTTCTGGGTGTCATTTGTTCAAATCTAGCTTTGTGAGGGACTCTTTCAGCAGCAGTGTGGGGCTATGCTCTCCCACTGTTCTGTAATTACCTGGCTAAGCTCACAGAGTACACTCTGGGCAGAAAATCCAAGGTTTGTACAACCTATGGCTTAAAAAAAACAAAAACAAACACAAAAACGCAGATTTTTAAATAAATTTGCAATTCAACAAATAATGGTGATTTTCTTTTTCTTGTGTGCTCTCAAAAATCACTGGTACCTTCGTTCTTCTTTGTGATGGTTAGTGCTAGTCTCAGGCTCTCAGGCAGTTTATCTTCAGAGAAAAGATAACACTGTTCAGTGCTGCTTTAAATCGCTTCTTTTAGAGTGATTCATTAAAAAGCCTAGTATAGGCATTGCTATAAAAATAGTTTTCTACAATTGAGAAAGAAAACAAAACCCTGGAAGGTGTAATGGTTTCTAGGAAGAAGACACTTTTATCCACATTCTATTCACATTATTAACATATTTTTCAGGTTGCACATTGTATTAGTTAGGGTTTTACTGCTGTGAACAGACACCATGACCATGGCAAGTCTTATTAAAAAAAACAACATTTAATTGGGGCTGGCTTACAGGTTCAGAGGTTCAGTCCATTACCACCAAGGTGGGAGCATGGCAGCATCCAGGCAGGCATGGTGCAGGAGGAGCTGAGAGTTCTATGTCTTCATCAAAGGCTGCTAGAGGAAGACTGACTTCCAGCCAACTAGGATGAGAATCTTAAGCCCACACCCACAGTGACACACCTACTCCAACCAGGCCACACCTATTCCAACCAGGCCACACCTCCAGATGTTGCCACTCCCTGGTCCGAGAATATACAAACCATCACACACATTAAGTGGAGCATCACATTCTGCCTGTTTAGGTTTATGTATATAGTATCTTTGTATGTTGTGTGTCTATGCACACAGATGTTCACCATTTTCTTTAAAGATTTTTTTCCTCTAAGCTTTATTTGAGTCATACAGAACTTCAGTGAACTTCATGAGGAGTTCACTGACTGTTCAAGTCATTTTGTTTGACTTTCTCTCATTTCTTAAAATTAGTTTTTGAAATTAAGCTTTTATGACATATTTTGGACACTCAGTATTTTTCCTCTCTGTCATAGAAACCATTACTGTTCGTTATCCCTCCTTATGTTCCATCCAATATTTCCATTTGAATTTACCAACTAACACTAAGGCTTTTTGAAAAGGCATTATCAAAACCTACTAATGTAGATGCTTTCTGAAATATATATACATATATGAAAGAAATTTAAATGGAGTTGCCTTATAATGAGGGAGACAATACCCCAACTATATATATCATATGCTACCAAATAAAATCCCAGTAGTAGGAATGGCTTACATCTTTTTGAGCTGTTTGCCAAAGGATTCCTATACACACACTTCCCACAAAGATTATATGCTATTGCCCATGTTATTGGTTACCCTCCACAACCCAATTATAAAGCCCCATTGTTAAAAATACCATATACTATACTCTATATAGAAATTATACTACACTATACTATACTATACTATACTATACTATACTATACTATACTATACTATACTATATACTTATAGCATGGAAAAGTCTAGCTGATACTCCTCAACTGGAAGCTTCACTCCTACTGGCTAGTATTCATAGTGCTGGAAGGTGCTATGCATGGTAACAGAGGAGAGCTATAATCATAAATTTCATCTAACTATGAATTCTGCTAGCTGTAACAACCTACTTGTAAGATGTGTTCATTGGTTCAAGAGTTAGGGGAGTAATCAACCAGCTTTTTAAAAAATGGATTTAAGATTCATTCCATCAGATAGGATGTATGCCTTATCTTGCTAACAGGGACAATAAGATGAGACTAGATATGACATAGGCTCTAGAGGAGAACCTACTATTATTCTGATAAATAGACAGCCATGAAACAACTCCTAATGACATTGTTATATCCATATACCCAGTGCACCAGTTAAGCCTTGTCAGAGAAGCAAATGGTAATTGGCACAGAGACCTAAAACTACATAGTGTGCAGAATGAATCACTTTGAAGCACTCACACTGAAATGAAATGTCTTTTCATCCACCCCTCCCCCACAAGGCTTAGGGATCTGTGTAGAAGAGGAGGCAGAAGGACTGCTAAGAGTCAATGGAGGTGGATGCCTCTAATAAAACAAATTTTCAGACACAATGAGGTTGATGCTTACATGAACCCTCAGAAACTATGACAGCATGCTTGCTGTTATTTTTAATATTATTTTTATGTTTGTGTGGCTATCTTCTCAGGTTTGTTGAAAGAATATTCCTTTCTTGCTTTTTCTAGAGTGTAGGTTCTCTCCTTGTATTGAAGTTTTCCCTTTATTATCCTTGGTAGGGCTGGATTTGTGGAAAGATATTATGTAAATTTAGTTTTGTCATGGACTATCTTGATTTCTCCATCTAAGGTAATTGAGAGTTTTGCTGTATATAGTAGCCTTAGCTGGCATTTGTGTTCTCTTGGGGTCTGTAGGATCTCTTCCCAGGATGATCTAGCTTTCATAGTCTCTGGTGAGAAGTCTGATGTAATTATGATAGGTATGCCTTTATATGTTACTTGACCTTTTTCCCTTACTGCTTTTAATATTTTTTCTTTCTTTTATACATTTGGTGTTTTGACTACTATGTGGCGGGAGGAATTTCTTTTCTGGTCCAATGTACTTTGAATGCTGGACGCTTCTCATATCTTCATGGGCTTCTCTTTCTTTCGATTAGGGAATTTTTCTTCTATAATTTTGGTGAAGATATTTACTGGCCTTTTAAGTTGGGAATCTTTGCTCTCTTCTATACCTATTATCCTTAGGTTTGGTCTTCTCATTGTGTCCTGGATTTCCTGGATGTTTTGGTTGGGAGCTTTTTGCATTTTCTTTGACTGTTGTGTCAATGTTTTCTATGGTATCTTCTGCACCTGAGATGATGCATCTATTACTCCTGATCTCTTTCCTAGGTTTTCCATCTCCAGAGTTATCTCCCTTTGTGATTTCTTTATTGTTTTTTATTTCCATTTTTAGATCCTGGATGGTTTTGTTCAATTCTTTCACCTGTTTGGTTGTGTTTTACTGTAATCCTTTAAGGGATTTTTGTGTTTCCTCTTAAAGGGTTCTAGCTGTTGACCTGTGTTCTCCTGTACTTCTTATGTCTTTCTTAAAGTCCTCTATCATCATCATAAGATGTGACTTTAAATCAGAGTCTTGCTTTTCCGGTGTGCTTGTGTATCCAGTGTTGCTGTGGTGGGAGAACTGGGTTCTGAATGAAGCCAAGTAGCCTTGGATTCTGTTGCTTATGTTCTTGCTCTTGCCTCTTAACATCTGGTTATCTCTGATATTAACTGGTCTTGGTGTCTCTGACTAGAGCTTGTCCCTCCTGTGAGCCTGAGTGTGTCAGGACTCCTCTGATCTTAGATATGTCAACACTCCTGGGAGACAAGCTATCTCTGCACAGGATTGGCGTGCAGAGTGTTGTGGCACAGGATCAGCTCCTGAGGCAGATGGAAACCTGAAGGCAGCTCAATGGTTCCTGAGTCCTGTGGACCCCAGGTGGGTCCCCCTTGTTGCGAAGTATTGGGGCAGTAATAATGGTGGTCTCACCTGTGAGCTTGGTGTGTCAGCACTGCTAGGGGACAAGCTATCTCTGGCGCGCTGTTTTTTGTTTTGTTTTGTTTTTTGTTAAAACCCATCCACAGCCTACTCCTGAGGACTTACATTTCTTAAAATCTATTACTGCCTCTTGCAAAATCTGTCAGATGTCAGACTCCAACTCCAAGTATCATAGCACCTGTTTTTCTACCCACCAGGCTAGAGAAACTGACTGGCAACTTGGCTTTACCTTCTTGCCACTGTCAAACATGTGAAGTACCTTCTGGTCTTTGTGGATACCTTCTCAGGGTGGGTGCAATCATTCCCCACCAACAACAAAAGGGCTCAATCTCTGATCACCTCCTGAGAGATCATTCCCCGATTTGGAGTCGCAGCCCTCCTGCAGTCAGACAATGGTCCTGAATTCACCTCCCAAGCTTCTTGAACTCTATCTAAAGCCCTCAACATCCCATGGCATTTTCATATTCCCTATCACCCCCAGTCTTCAGGAAATATAGAAAGAAATAGCTGCTCCCTAAAAACCACTCTTGTCAAACTGTCACAGGAACTTAACCTTGATTGGGCAAATGTCTGGCTCTTTTTAGACTATGGGCTCTTCCCAAGCAACCTCTTTTCTTTTCTTTTCTTTTCTTTTCTTTTCTTTTCTTTTCTTTTCTTTTCTTTTAAGATTTATTTATTATATGTAAGTACACTGTAGCTGTCATCAGACACCCCAAAAGAGGGCATCAGATCTCTTTATGGAAGGTTGTGAGCCACCATGTGGTTTCTGGGATTTGAACTCAGAACCTCCAGAAGAGCCATCAGTGCTCTTAACCGCTGAGCCATCTCTCCAGTTGCAACCTCTTTTCATCTCACCTTTGGAACTCATGTATGGATGCCTGGTCCTAACTCTTGGGTCTTTCACCTAAATGCTCTCCCATCCCAGATCACCTACTTACCCCATTACTTTGTCCCCTCCACTCTCTCCTATGGAACTTTTCTGACCACTGTCTACTAGGCCATAGTGTCCTCTGACCACTTCCTGTCAATATTGGAAACCAGGTTCTTCTCTCCCCTCCAGATCATTGGCCCTTACCCCTCTCTCCTAAATGGCAGAGCCCCTTCAAGATAATTTTCCTGAATCCCACTGCTGCTAAACTCAAGGTGTGCTCTCATTGGGTCCCCTGTCTCACCTCAAACCTTTTACCCCCTACCTCAAAATGACTCTTCTTCCTACACGTCGACCCAGCAGGAACCTGCTCTCTTAAGCTCTAGAAGACTTTGAGACTATTCATCTTGTCCAATCCCAGAAAATTGAGACTCCACTCAAGCAGCTGTGTTCAACCCACTGGATTAGATATAGGTGTCTAATCTCCCTCTCTGATGTTCATTTCCATCCAGGGTAGCCCTTACATCTGGGCATTCAAGGTTCAAGAAACCCCCACTGAAAACAGTCTTTCCAAATAGGGTCAGGAAACTGTTCAATAAATAGATGCCAGGAGCCAATCCAAATTGTTGTCACCCCTATATCCACCATTCCATTTAAATATTATGACCTCTTTATTTGCTTTCTCTTTAACCAGATGAAAAATGTTAGTAAAAAATGGCCAGACAAATATGGCAGCTGCCCATATTGGTCTTGCCAGATACATATAGTTAGGATCATGGACCAATCACTTCTATCAACAACACAAGACTCTCTTATATATTCAAGATCCATGGAACCCAGGTGGAAAACAGGGATTATGGGTAGGCACTATTATCTGGGCTGCAGTAAGTACTATTTACATCCAGAGGAAATACATCTCAATTGTCCAACCTCTAGGAATCAGAAAAATAGAAGTAATTAAACACTCCTCCAAGGTCTTTACTTCCTTGACATTCTCCCTCATAAATGGTACTAACCTATCATTTTTCCTTATGCTTCAAACCCTGACCTCGATCTACCATTTCCTTAATGTCACCCACCTGGTCTCTTTAAAGATTGCTGGCTATATGTGCCCTCTGGAACTAACTTACAATTGCCACTTACAGCTCCTCAAAGCAAAGCAACCTCACCTCGACTTTCATCACCTGCCCAACTCTGGTGTTGTCATGACACCATACTTTTTCTCTATCACACTTTTTGGCATAGTAGACTGTTTAAAGACGTCAGGGACACATGTTTTAGGAATGCTAAGCTCCCTAGACAGAGCCATAACATATGCTACAGAGCCATAACACGTGATACCTCATCTCTGCCACAGTGCCCTACAGGCCAGAACACATCAGTTCTCTGTGGCACTCAGGTATGTCATCTAACTTTCAGTTGGTGAGGAGTTTACATGCTGGTGTTCCTTTCCTTGGATTAGGAATAATCCACAGAAAAGAGCTTTACCAGTCCTGGTTGTAGACACAGTACCTGCCCAACATTAACAAGAGGGAAGTTCAAACTCATGTCATTCCTGGTCACTATGGGAATACTATAGGGTTAGTACTGGAATGGCAGGGCTGACTACCTCCCTAACCTTATACAATCAGTTCTCTTCCCCACTTTACAACAATCTTCAAGAAGTCACCCAAACCATGTTCTCCCTGCAAAGATAGATCAATTCTCTGGCAGCAGTGGTGTTTCAGAATCGGTGGGGACTAGATGTTCCTATAGTGAAAGAAGGTGGTCTTTGCCTTTTCCTCCAAAAATGATGCTTCTCCATCGAGTCCAGCATAGTGAGAAACAAAATCCAGCAGCTACAATCAGACAACCAAAAACCACAGGGAGAGAAACAGCAGGCAGCCTCTGATTCCTGGTTTTCAAGAACCCTGTATGGAAGTGAATACTGCCTTTCCTAAGCCCACTTCTCATTTTTCTGGCTTTACTATTTGCCCCATGCATTATTAACCTCATCTCCACATTCCTCCAATGACAAATTAAAAAAAAAATTCTAACCAATTAATCAGTTCCTTTTATAGGATTACCAACCACTGTTCACAGAAGAACCCGATGTGAAGCACTATCAAACGAGCCCTAATTGTGAAGGTCATCTACACCCCAAAATTGATGATGCCCCTAGATAGCAGGAAGCAGTTTAAGAGATCCTACACCTGTATTCCTACCTCACCATCCCCTCCCCTGGCCCTTTTCCTCTCTTAATAAGAAAAAGTGGGATGTTGTCATCAGAGCATCAGGTGCATCCATGGACAGCCAAAAGTTCATCCCCTGGCCTACAGCCTCCCCCACCTCCTCTTCTTTCTCCTCTTCCTCTTTGTGATAGTTTGTATATACTTGGCCCAGTGAGTGGCAGAATTAGATGTGGTCCTGTTGGAGTAGGTGTGTCACTGTGGGTGTGGGTTATAAGTTTCTCATTCTAGCTGCCAGCAAGTCAGTATCTGTAGCCTTCAGATGAAGCTGTAGAAGTTAGCTCTTCCTGCACCATGCCTGCCTGGATGCTGCCAGGTTACCCCCTTGATGATAATGGACTGAACCTTTAAGCCAGTCCCAATTAAATGTCCTTACAAGAGTTAGCTTGGTCATGGTGTCTGTTCACAGCAGTAAAACCCTAAGACACTCTTCTTCCTCCTTCTTCCCCTCTCTTCTCCTCCTCCTCTTCTCCTCCTCCTCTTCTCCTCCTCCTCTTCTCCTCCTCCTCTTCTTCTTCCCTCTTCACACACTGCCCCCCTACCCCACCCCTCACCCCAGGCCACCTCTGCCAATAAAAACTTCCCACATGAGACCTGCAGCTGGTGTGATTTGTCTCGGATTGTGCCACATAGTCTAACAGTTATATGTGCATGTCTATCCCTGTAATGGTAAACTAGATGAATTGGCCTAGCTATCACATATATGTACAACAGTTTGACCAAAACATACTATGTTTCACTTTTGTGTACGGATAACAATATGGATAGTAAAACAGGTGTATTTTTATGTAAAATTATTCTGTTCTTTGATTTTTAATAAATTCAGAAAATAAAAGAAGAGAATAAAACTATACATTCAAAATAGAGATTATAGAAATAGGTTTAATTTTTTTTTTTTTTTTTTTTTTTTGGTTTTTCGAGACAGGGTTTCTCTGTGTAGCCCTGGCTGTCCTGGAACTCACTTTGTAGACCAGGCTGGCCTTGAACTCAGAAATCTGCCTGCCTCTGCCTCCCGAGTGCTGGGATTAAAGGCGTGCGCCATCACGCCCAGCGATTTAATCTTATGCTCTCAATACATTGCAAGCACTTTTTGTTTCTAAATGACCTTTTTTTTTCTCTTTAAATTAGGTTTTCTTTTTCCTTCTCTTCATACTCTTTAGTTTCAGTTTTTTCTTCCCAAATACAGGTCTAGCAGTCACTAGGACAGTCTTGGCTTTGTCCTCACCATCCTCGCTGGAGCTACTAGTGGACACACAGCCTTCCCTCCCATGAGGAGGGTCTCTCACTAAGTCAGGCACATCTGAGCAGCTGATTTTTGACGACTCAGCTGCACTTCTCTGTCGTGCACTCATCACAGATGAACCTTCTCCATCCTCACATGAAGACTCCTGGGATGATTCTGAGCAGTAGGGGTCCCCTAGAAATCCACCATTTCCTGAAGGCCTCCTTCTTTTTGGAACTGAAGTCTCTTTTTTATATGGTAGCTCTCTTTTCTGGGTTTTTCCTTTTGCATCATCCAGGGTCTCAGTCACTTTTGTCAGCTCAGGAGCTTTCTCTTCCCGTTCTTTCCTCAGCATACATGTCACTGCTCTGCTTAGCCTATGACTCTTTATGAGTTTGGCATCTTGTTTTTCCTGCTGAGCTAGTCTAAAAAAGGAATCAATCCGGAGCTGGGTCTAAAACAAAAGAAAGCAATAAAGCAAGTGAGTAGTTGCTACACCAACTCAACACGTTGAACTGTGGATTATTACGTTTCAAGAATTTGCAATTGTGGCCTCCAGAAGGCAATTCTAGCTATTTTTGTTTGTTTGTTTTTGTTTTTGTTTTTCATAACAATTGTATCCTCTTCTTTGGCAGCAACAGAATTTCACAGAGTCTATGCCTAAGTCATTCAATGCCTTTCCTTTAAAATCATTATCATCATACAGTACCTTCAAGACACAAGTTTGCTGATGCATTAGATGCCAGGAAACAAAGGTCAAGCCTTTAACTCAGCAAATCCACAGTTGAGAGATACTCTTAAACCAAGTGTGAATTATGGCATCATTCATAACTACTTGAAAAGTAAATGCCCAAAAACATAGAAACAGCAAGTGTGAACTTTCATGGACTGTAAGCTGGTCCTCTGAAACTATAAAAAGCAATGCAACTCACAGAAGATGGTATACACTCATGAGCCCAGGGGAAGAGGAGACCCACTCTATCAAGAGGGATTTATGCACAGGAGCAAATTAGCATGGGAGGCAAAGGAAAATAAACACAAAGGAAACACACCTCGAATGGAAGTAGCAGTCTTAATCTACTATTGTTACTTTCTAGACTATCTTTGCTTTTCAGAGAGAAAAAAATTCATCTTGGAAAGGAAATATATATTACACTAGCATTTATCTGAAATTAAGGAATAACTAGTCACTAGAAAATATTTTCATTCTTAGTAGGTTTCTATTGCTGGTAGGTAAATATCATCAGACAGAAAACAGGAAACCCCTGGAAATATTTTTTAAATCACTGCCCATTTGAATGCTTTTCCTAAATTACCCAAATTTAATGGAAATTGATTTCACTGTTAAAACTATAGTCTCATTTCTATTTGTATGTATGTTTCATCAATGGCTTCAGAGATGGGGGAAGACTTATCTGATATGAACAGGACACATGAATTAGACAAGCACACACACCCATTTGGAAACACAGAAAGCCACATAAAAGGGCATTTTACTAGCCAAAAACCTCTCTTGTAGAAATGTTAGTATAAAGACCAGATCCTAAGTTGTAAATTAAAATGTTAGTATTTGAAGAAATTGTTTTGGAATGAATATTTTCTGGGCTTTTAAAAACTGAAGATAGCTCCAGAGGAGTAATATATTTTATATTAAACATGTTACTATGAAGTCATGTATTAGACTAGAATTTTTTCAAAGTCAAAAAAACAAGGACACTGCAACACTAGCATGAACAAAAAGACTTAGGACCCAACCCCTTCTTCTGTTTCACTCTGTTTTTAAAGTGTCATCAGTTCAAGCCTTCAGCTACTTGCCCTGAAATTGGAGTTAACAGTACATTAACAGCTACTAACAGTAGTCATCACTCTATACATAAAGAAAATCCACAATTACCTGATGGGCATTCAGATGCTTTAGTACTGGATACAGGGATTCATCGGTCTTCATCCTGTTCCAGCCAAAATACCTCTGACAAAATGTGCTGGCAGTTAAGATTTATAGAAGTTTTTTTTTAAAGACTTAACAGGTAATAATAATAATAAAATAATAATAGCATTCAAAAGCCAACCATTGTTGCCATTCCCTGTATCTTCCAAGATAATTGTTTTTATAAAGATTAAAGGCTGGAAAAACAAGCCACTCCAACAAGATCATCTTGCAGTAAGTTCTGATCAATCTCCAAAGGCAGACGACACTGAACAACTCATACCAGCACATTGAAGACTCCTCAGTACAAAGTATGGCTAGCCTAAAATAAAAGCAAGGGGCAGATATCCTATGTACTTCTTTAAGAAAGGAAGTTGTTCGTGGGTTGAATCTATTGTAGATGTTGAAACAGCCAACTAAATTATTATTTAAATACACAGAATGGAAGGCCAGCAATCTTCCATATTCTCTCAGAATAATTAATCTTAAACATGTGTTCATAACATGCATGCTGTTGCTGCTTCTTTCAAATTAAGATCTATTCTGAAGGATACTTGCTGTATATGCATGAAACCCTGAGTTCATTCCCCAGCACTGGGAAATAACAAAACAAAGCAAAGCAAAGCAAAGCAAAGCAAAGCAAAGCAAAGCAAAGCAAAGCAAAGCAAAGCAAAGCAAAGCAAAACAAAACAAAATAAACAGCTTCCTTGTCCCAAAGTTTTGACTTTATCAGGTCTGCAGCTGGGATGGTTTGTAAAGGCGTGGCCCAGGGAATGGCACTATTAGGAGTTGTGGCTTGTTGAAGTAGCTAGGTCACTGTGACAGAGCTAAGACAGAGGCTTAATATACCCATAAATATTAAGAAAGAAAGGATATTCTCTAATCTTGTCCACATCAGGCTTGCCCCACAGGAACGATCCCCTGGAGTCATCCACCACAGGCCTGAGGTAAGCATCTGCAACTGCGGGGTTGGGGAAACCAGGTGTCAGCTGCAACTTCCGTAATTTTTTTTTCACTTTGGTGTCATAGGGATTTTCTGCAACCTTCTTGTTATTTTGAGCTTCGTGCCACCACTCTCTGTAAGATAACAGGAGCAATTACTTACAAAACAGGGAGATGTTACAGTTGCCATACTAGTGGGAAAAAGCTAAATACAAAGTTTGGAAATGTAATTTCAAGTCACAATTCAAATATATGTGGTATAGAATACTAAGCTGCAAGGTAAAGATCTTACTGCATGTTAAGTACTTCATGTGTATTGTAATTACTCTCATCTCTCAAAAAGAAATAAACCCACTCAGAAGTACCTTGCTCAACATTTCACAAATGAGACTAGAATCTCAGATGACAAACTCCTACAGCTCCTGCTCAAAAAACAGCAGCACAAAGCCACAATTTCTCCAGGCCCCGGTCAGTGAAATGGAAGGTACAGTGGATCCAAAAATGTCAAGAGTATACTGGTTGATTTAGTGTAGATATCATTCAACACCAACTAGGATATGATGGACAAGGCGTATGTGTACAAAGAGACAGTAAATCGGTCTTTTAAATTATAAACAGTGGCAAGTACTATTGCTCTCATGTGATGGGCAATGTTTTAAGCAAAATTAGACTGCTAATTTTGATTTTTTTTAAAATATTAAGTCCACTTTAAAATATTTTCAATCTTAATGATAATTTATTATGGCATACTTTCTTTTTTCTTTTAATGCTCCTCTGATGAAGAGATCATTATTCCATCTCTGTGACTTTGGATAATGATCAAGAAGCTATAGCTGTGGAGCATAAAACTTGCCTGCCAAAACACACAAGTATCTGCCCTTAATACACCCCTTAAAGAATCCCAAGTCCTGGGCATAACAATAACAGATCCCAAATATGTCAATTTCTCCAAAGCTCAGAAGTTGCACCTTAAGTACAGCACACCTCTGGGTCAGCACATGGGTTTTCCTGGAAAGTGACTTTACAATGTAAGTTCCTGGACCTGCACCTCAAAGCACATTTATGGTTGACTTCTTTTATAACACGGAACAAGTGGTGAAAATTTTCCCTAGCAATACTGAACAATTTCGTTTGCTTCTCCGCTATCCATTTACTCCCACAAGAAACGGCAAGAGTGTAGAATATAACTACTCATCTTTCCCACTGATAAGGCCTGCATATCCTACTCATATTGACTATCTATAATCATCTAAATGAACTCAGAGGCAGCTCACACACTAATGAGCACTACAGACCATCTTTGTGTCCCTGGACTAGGATAAATCAGCCATGACCAAAACGAGACTAAAATAGACCAAAAACAGATTCACCAAGGCCCTGGAAACCACAGCCACTGTCACCAACTACTGCCTCAATGTACAATGACTTGGGACACCTTGTGATTTTAGAAACAGATTCTCAAAAGTGATGGCACACACCTACAGTGGCAGCTACATAGGAAGCTGAGGCTGGAGGATTGCAACTTTGAGCTCAGCCTAGGCAACAGCACAGTAAGAGCTCAGTTAAAAATAATCCATATATTAGTCTGAGTATATATACATATATATATATATATATATATATATATACCTGAATTAAAGGCATGAGAAAAAGCCTTACGAGAATTTTAGGAGTGGCTCCAGGCCTCGTCCAGGGAATTCATTGAGAATCTCCATGGCTGTTACACAGCCTACAGTTGGAATCCCTTCCGTATAGTCACTGCCCAGTAGATAGGCCAAGTTGATTAGCTTGTTACGGTCCAGTCCTGTATAAATAGCAATCAATCAATCAATCAATCGTTCATATATATATATATGCAGAGAGAGAGAGAGAGAAGGAAGAACATACAGACAGACAGATGTTGTTTTGTTTTGTTTTTCAAGACAGGGTTTCTTTGTGCAGCCCTGGCTGTACTGGAACTCATTTTGTAGATCAGGCTAGCCTCAAACTCACAGAGATCCAATGGGCCTCTGCTTCCCAAATGCTGGGAATAAAGGCATAAACCACTGCATTCTTTAATATTTTATAAAAATTATATAACATATTATATAAACTGTATATGTTAAACCAACATCCAAAGACATATTTAATTTAAAAATAGGTTCTTTTGTTAAATATTCTGTTGAGATTTAAATTTCAAATAGTCTTATGTGAATTTTTCTATATAAGCTGACCTCTACATTTAGTTATCTAGACTGCTTACTCTGACCACAAGCATATGCATTCAATTACCAACAGAGTACTCCTGCCTGTGTATCTAGTGAGACTCTCAGGTTGAACTTATCTCAATTTAACTCTCCTTTCCTCTGCTCCATTCTACTACTGGCCCAGAACCAGGAACCTAGAACCCTTCCTCCCACCTCCTACATCTAAGACATGCACACTCCTTTCTCTGAACCCAGGAACAAAACACCCACCCAACAAAGAGAAATCCAAAAATTAGCACCTAGACCTATTAACACCCCAAACCCACCTGCTTAGATGACAGCATAGGACAAGGACAATATGTTCCCACTAAAGCCAAGCTACCTACTACAGCAGGCCATGAATATTCATTCCAACAGTGCTAAGCACAAGAAAAACCAATTATATGAAGATTATAAAGGTCCTTAAAGAGAAAATGAATAAACACCTTGAAGAAACCCAGGAAAACACAAACAATTGGAAGAAATTAATAAATCCCTGAAAGAGAAACAGGAAAACACAAACAGAACAGGCTCTCGAGATCCCCTGCTACACCCAGAGACAGTCTGACCCAAGGAGGCTCAATATAACCAGGCTCAGAGGAATAGGCTCCAGTCAGAGACAGAAAGGCCAGTTAATATCAGAGATAACCAAATGGTAAGAAACAATGAAAAAAACATAAGCAACAGAACCAGGAACCTAGAACCCTTCCTCCCACCTCCTACATCTAAGACATGCACACTCCTCTCTGATGCACCAGACACTACAAGGTTTCAGTTTCTTCTCTCCAATGTTAACCACTGTTATCACCACCTTCCCATTCCCATTGGTCTCCTTGCCTCTCTAGAATATGTATATAAACAAGGTTCTGCCTCAAGGCTTTGAAATCTTTAAGTCCCTCTGACACAATCTTTGTCAAAACTGTAGTTACAGTTTTCTTCCCATTTCCTTAAGGAGCCTGCCCAAGACTGCCACAAACAAAGCCTCCGTTGATGACAACCCTGTGAGGAACAGCATGTACCCTCCTGCAGCTGCACCTTACCCTCTCTCTGCTTCTTTTTCCCCATGGTATACACTAACTGGCAGATTATGACTTGCAAACAAGGCCAGCATCTTTCTCCTCCACTAGAGAAAGATATTTCATTCTCACTATTGTCAAGAATGACTGACATGAGAGTCATTCTGTGTGCATTTCCCAAGTGGATGAATGGATAAATGAGAGAGTGGTGATGGATGTGAGTGTCAGGAACACTCACTGTGGCAGAAGTCACAATGGCTCCTTCCCCACACTATGAGAACATCTCTGGTTCACCACCAAGTAAGTATTCAACTAACCTTGTCAGATGATTTAACTGCAAGACAGACACTAGGATTTTAAACCCAGTTTTTAATACCCTATGACCTCTCATTTCCATTCATGCATCAAATGAGTTCCTTGAGAAGAAAAACCACATGAGGCAAATCAGGAGAGCGAATGTGTAGAACTCTGGGAGATGACCAGACTCTGACTCTTACCTAGTTGACTGTAAAAGTCCACATATTGATAGTACTCTACAAACTTGTTTTTGTTAAAAAAATTCTTATAGACATGCCGGGCCCCAAACAGCCAGATATCACTATCATCAGTAATGGTTCCAGAAGTCTGCTCAGTGAGGTCCAAAATGGCACACTGTGCCTCTGCCTCCATGGGAGCCTGGATGTAGGGAATGCCAAACAGGCGCAGGAGTTCCTGCAGTAAGAGAAGCAACAAGCAGGGAAATGTGCTGTGGGCCTTGACCACAAGGGGGTGTGACAGTATTACACAGTCCTTCTGAGAGGAAGGTCAAGGCTAAGGAAGACCAAGCTAAAGTCACACTTACCTGGCTTTCCAGAAACATCTGGCCTGTTACAGAGGCAGCAATCCGATCTTGCTGCTGTTTTTGCGCTTTCAGTGTATTCTGTTCTGCTAAGAGGTTACTCTCCAGGGCATCCAGTTCCTCCTAAAACATGTTCCCAGCCGCAGAAAATTACAGTCATGATCCAATTATGTTCATCTGTTACAATAAAGCACGCATTTCCTCTGGCTGAAATGACCAATAAGCCTTACAGTGTTTTCCACTTGGGATTTCCAGGCAAGACTGTCCCTTTCAGTGGTCTCATTACATCATATGGGAGGGAACCTAACTAAAAACCCCAGGTATAACTTACATAGTAAAAGGGAGCTATAAGAAACAAGATGAATTAAAAACAGCTAGTGAATATTTATCTAGCGACTTTTAAAATCTCAAAAGCTATAGTCTTGGCTTCCTTGGCACTAAGTTAAAATGTGATATTACCAAATTAATATCTTGCCATTCGTTGGACACGTCCTCAGCATCTATGTCAGCTTTTCTGTGTCCTTCCATTGCCTCAATGTCAGAGCTGTCCTGTAGGAGGCGCTCTGTGTCCCTGGAGGTTCCTTCCTCCAGAGTTTCTCTTGGTTCCTCTGCATCTTTTTCAGAGAGATGTGTAGAAGCCTCGGATGACTCTGTTTGAAGTTCACTATTGCTGACCACACTCTGCACCTCAATAAAACTTCCTGTCCAAAAAAAATCAAGATGTCACTTCATCTAACATGAGAACATTAGAGCCACTGTGAAGTCATCAAAGCTTTCTGAGCAGTCCTGAACAATGTCAAACCCCAAAGGAAATGACTTAAGTATAGCTATAAACATTCGACTCACTAGTTTGCTACAGTGCACCACAGATACCTACTTGCCACTTCCAACCAAGCTTTTTCAATGAGACAAATTGATCTATTAAGCTCTTGGTCACTAAAAGTAGGAAACAAATTCTCAAAGATTTGCATATTAACTTTGAAAAGCTATGTTCCATTGACTAATGCTGTTTTTAAAACTCAGAGAGACGGCCAGGGAAGCAGATAGGCTGACAGCAGGTCTTCACCTCTCCATTTTCTCCTCCAGTCCCATTCCCTCAGTCTCATCCACAACTCCGTAGTAGGACACCTACCTGCTGCTGTATCACTTTCCTCTCACCCCATCCCAAATGTATCACAAAGATCTCCAACCTTCCTTGCCTCCACTCATCCTAGTATCCCAGTCTCTAACTGGCATTCTCTGTGAGCACACCAGCTGAGCAGGCTAGGGAAACAGGTAAGCTAACTAAAAACCTTCACCACTCCCTCCTCTCCTCCACACCCAATTCCCTAGTCTCATCCCTCTCTGTGCAACCGAACAGCCTGCTGTGAAAACACCATCCATCTTTTGGCTACAGCCAAGTAACACACCTCAACATCAATGATAGACATTACTTTCGAGTAAAAGGTTGGAAAAGATATTCCAAGTAAACAGACCTATGAAGCAAGCTGAGGTAGCCATTTTAATATCTTAGAAAATAAACTTTAAACCAAAACTAATTAAAAGAGATAGGGAAGAACACTAAATACTCACTCATATCTACCAAGTGGACATTTCAATTCTTAACATCAATGCCCCAAACAAAAGGGCACTCAAGTTTGTAAAAGAAGCACTACAACAGCTTAAATCATATATTGACAAATACACGTATAGTGGGAATCTTTAATACCCCATTCTCATCATTGTCTTAGTTAGAATTTCTAGTGCTATGAAGAGACGCCATGACCATGTCAACTCTCATAAAGAAAAATATTTAATAAAGGCTAGCTTACAGTTCAGCTTTAGTCCATTGTCATCACAGCAGGAAGCATGATGGCATGCAGGCAGGCATGGTGCTGGAGAAAGAGTCAAGAGTTCTACATCTACATTATCAGGCAGTAGGAACAGAGAATGACACTGGTTAGGCTTGAGTTACCGAAACCTCAAAGCCTGCTCCCAGTGGCATACTTCCTCCAACAAGATCACACCTACTCTGACAAGGCCACACCTCCTAATATTGCCACTCTTCTATAAGCCTATGGGAGCCATTTCCATTCAAACCACCACAGTTTTCCAGACAAAAACTATAACAGAGAGATGCTGGAGTTAACAAAGGGTAGAAACCAAATGGACCTTACAGATATTTATAGAACACTTCACCAAACACAAAAGGATTTATCTGATCACAATGTGAAACTGAGATTGTGTCCTTTACTAGAAAACCGTTTCTAAGGGTGGTGTGGCTCACCTTTAGTACCTTTAATCCCTTAGGCTGGAACAGAGACACACCCTTAGTACACACCTTTAAACCCAAGCAACGGCAGTAAAATTAGTCTATAGAAGGAAGCATCCACATTTGAAAGTGATGTCTACTTGAATGGCAGAAAAAGTGATGAATTAGAGAAAAAAAAAAAACGATAGAATAGGAAATACACAAATCTGCCCAGCTCTTATGAGAATACAGAGGAAGAAGAGGTGACTTAAGAGAGAACAGCACCGAGAGAAGAAAGGAGCATTTTCACAGAGACAGGTTGTAGAGAAAATAAACTAGACACATATAAAGACAGAACAAGCCAGAGTATGAGGAGGAACCAGAAATAGAACAGATTGGCAAATTTAGTATAAGGCCAAGCAGAGCCATTCAGTCAGAAGCTGAGAGAAGCCAGTTTGAACTGGTCAGCTCAGAGAGGAGTTTTGAGCCAGAACAGCTGAGTTGAACCAGTTAGCCAGAGCTAAGAAAAATCTAGAATGGGCAAATATATTCAGCAGTAACTCTAAGAGGCTGAAAAAACTCTAGGCCTAAATTAGATTGTATGGAGGCTAGAAGCTTCCAGGCCTAGGTTAGCAGACAAGGCAGTGAGCCTCAGAGACAATTACTACAGGAAAATAAAAGTTCATTTTCATATCTACACCTCATGGAACTCTCTCCAAAATTAGCCAAGTAGTTGGACACTAAGCAAGTATCAATAAAAACAAAAAATAGAAGTAACTCCCTTTATCCAATCAGACTACCATATATTAAAACAGGATATTAACAACAGAAACAACACAAAGCTTACAAACTCACAGAAGCTGAACAACTCTCTACTAAATAAAAAATGGGTCAAGACACTAATAAAGATAAAAATTAAAGACTTTCTAGAATTCAATGAAAATGAATAAATACTATACCCATATTTATGAAAGCAGTGCTGAGAGGAAAATTCATAGTACTAAGTGCATACATAAAAATAGATAAATAAATAAATAAAAACAACCCTGGAGAGATCTCACCCTAGCAATGTAATAGCAAATCTGAAAGACCTAAAACAATAGGAAAAATCACACCCATAAGGAGTAGATGGCAAGAAAAAAGTAAAAAGGAAATCAGTAAAACAGAAGAGAATATAAAGAATCAATGATCAAAGAATCAGAGTTCTTCAAGAAAATCAACAAAATAGACAAACCCTTACCCAAACTAACTAAAAGGCATAGAGAAAATATCCAAATTAACAAAATCAGAAATGAAATGAGTACATGTAGTATTTAATATTTAAAATCTCAAGCTTCTATCCCACATTTTGTTATTGAGTTCCTGGACAAAAGACACACTCATGGTCTTTATATTTACAATTAGCCTTAATTAGCACAATAGCTTGGCAGCTGTCTACTGTCTGTGCTGTTAGAATCTACTTTCCTACTGATAACCCCAAAGTACTATTTACTACTTATTATGTTTCATCTGGGTCAAGACACTAATAAAGATAAAAATTAAAGACTTCAATGAATTCAATGAAAATGAATAAATACTATGCCCATATTTATGAAAGCAGTGCTGAGAGGAAAATCCATAGCATTAAGTGCCTACATTAAAAACAAGAACCAAAAAACCCTGGAGAGATCTCATCCTAGCAATGTAATAGCAAAATCTGAAAGACCTAAAACAAAAAGAAAAATCACACCCATCTCTTAACTCCAACTGGTCAGCCCACATGGCTCAGCTTTCAAAGTGGAGTTAACACAGATACTCCTCAAATTATTCCACAAACTGGACACGTGAAGATAGAACAATTCATTTCATGAAGCCACACTTACCATTATACCCAAACCACATAAAGGCTCAACAAAGAATTACAGACCAATTTCCCTTTGAACATAGATACAAAAATACTACATAAAATACCCAAAAACCGAATTCAAGAACGCATCATAAAAATTATCTACCACCATCAGACATGCTTCATCCCAATAATGTAGGGATGATTCAGTGTATGAAAATTAGTAAATGAAACTATAAATAAACTGAAAGGGGAAAAAAAACATGATCATCTCATTAGATGTAGAAAAAAGCCTTTGACAAAATTCAACACCCCTTCATGATAAAAGTCCTGAGTGACAAGGGGTACATAAGAAAGGCAGTTTACAGCAAGCCAACAGCCAAAAGCAAATTAAATGGACAAAAACTCAAAGCAATTCCACTAAAATCAATAAGACAAGGATATCCTCTCTCTCCACACCTTTCTTCTCTTCAGCAGAGGGGACTGCCATGGCCTGCTAGCCTGAGTTTTAGTAGAAAGTCAGGACATAAGAGAGGCTAGAGAGAAGGAGGAACTAAAAAGAAGGGAAATTCGAGAATAACCTCCTAGGATGTTAGAATGGAACTATAAGCATAAAGATGAATGGGTACAGAAATAAATGCAGCTCTGAGTGTGCATATGTACATGGTGAGAGAGGGAGAGAGAGGGAGGGAGAGAGAGAGAGAGCGAAAACAAGAGGGAGCATGTTTATTTCGTGGTTGTTACCGAGGGAAACAAAGCTCACCCAGAAACCAGTGCCTGACTTATAATCTCCAATAAGAGTCAGGGCTCCCTGATGAAATCCAGGGCTACAGCAAAGTCAATATAAGAAAAGCCTGAAACATTTAGGAACTAGCAAAAGCCACAAGAGCTTGCTTGAAGGAAAACCCACACCCAGCCAAAGCAGGGACACTTTGAGAAAGTACGTTATAGTGTTAGACTGCAACTGAATACAGCAATCCATGACAATAACAACAACAAATGGGAGAAGGGTCTTCCTTACCGTAGGATACAATTAATCAATGCCTAAGGAAGGGTGAGGTTGGTCAACACCACTGGCGACTACCATAGTAGCTCTCTACTCAGACAGAGACCAACCAAGGATGCGAAACAAATCACTGGAAGCTCTCTTGCGTGCAGCATATTCTTCCAGGCCCTAAATTCCTTCCCATGAAACACTGACAAAGGGAGAAAGTACAAATGTGAAAATCAAGCTAGGTACTGTAGTTCAGACCTATAATCCCAGCACTTAGTGGGTAGAGGCCAAAGGGTCAGGAGTCCAAGACAAGCCTCAGCGGCACAGCAAGTATGAGGGCAGCCTAGGTTACGTGAGTCTCAAATAGATAGATTAGATAGATGGACAGACTGACAGACAGATAGATAATAGATAGATAGATAAATAGATAGATGATAGGTAGGTAGGTAGATAGATAGATAGATAGATAGATAGATAGATAGATAGATAGATAGATAGAAAAATTTGACCAATTGCAGAACACAAATTATATATAAACATACGCATACAGTTATCTTTACTAGTTGAAGTATGGCCTATAAAGTCATTTCAAATATAATTTAGCTAATTTAAGCAAATACATATGTTTCATACACAAACATATATAAATATATGTACAAATGTGCTTATGTGTGTATGTGTGTGTGTGTGTGTACTTGTGTGTGTACATTCTTTCATTATGAAATGAGGTTCAGAATGTTATGTGGCTTGCCTGAGAGTACGCACAGTAGGGCAGCAGAATGGGGATGCTCCATATCTGGATATTCCTGTTCAAGACTCCACTACCCTACCAATGGACTTTTGGTTGTTTCTGTGGGTACACTGAAACCAGTAGAAAGACTAGACAAATGCCCATAAAGAAAACAAAGTGCCGACTACACAAATAAATAAACTATAAACAATGACCATCACTGGCATGTGTGTACTTAAAAAATAGAAAGGAGAGATATACATGGAGAAAATGAATAGGAGAGAGACAGAAACAAAAATATGAAGAAAATGTGAGAGAGGAGGTAGAGGGAGTAGGGAGAGGGAGGGTGTGATGGTTTGTATATCCTTGGACCAGGGAGTGGCACCATCTGAAGGTGTGGCCTTGTTGGAATAGGTGTGACCTGGTTGGAATGGGTGTGTCACTGTGGGTGTGGGTATAAGATCCTCACCCTAGTTGCCTGGAAGTCAGTCTTCCACTAGCAGCCTTTGGATGAAGACATAGAACTCTCAGCTCCTGCTGTACCATGCCTGCCTGGATACTGCCATGCTCCCACTTTGATGATAATGGACTGAACCTCTGAACCTGTAAGCCAGCCCCAATTAAATGTTGTTTTTTATAAGACTTGCCTTGGTCATGGTGTCTGTTCACAGCAGTAAAACCCTAACTAAGACAGAGGGAAAGAGACAGACAGATAGACAGACAGACAGACAGACTGAGTCAGAGAATATAAAACAAATAGGGCAAAATACTGACGTCTAAGGTTAGGTGTGAATCAGTCAGTATTCTTTTTAATTTTTATAATTATGTCACAGTAAAAAGTTAACAAAAGCTAAAGGAAATTCAGCTTTCTTTTCTCCAAGCATGGTACTCCCTTCCTTTAAGAATACCAAGGACAGATATCGCTCAGCACGTAAAAATGTCTGCTGCTCTTGCAGAGGCCCTGTGTTTAGTTACCAGTGCCCACAGCATAGTTCACAATCATGTGTTAATTCCAGTTCCAGAAGATCTGATGCCCTCTTCTGGCCTCCATGGGCACTACATGCATATGTGCATAGACACACATGCACATAAAATACCCATGCATGTAAAATAAAATAAAATCTTAAAATCCCAAGGATAGCCCAGCAAAGCAGGGCATCGCCATCCTGGATATGAGTCCCTAGAAAGCTCATTTATCCTTTCTTCCCGGTTCCTTGACTGTAAAGCAAAATAAGGCTATACTATAGAGTCTCTCAGTCTTTATAGACATGAAGTTCTTATTCCATCCCCTTAAAGGAATACCTACCATCAGACTCGCTTTCTTCAGACTCCATCTCCATTGGTCCCATGGGCTTTGGAGCTGAAATCAGCTCCCTGGCAGCAGCCTCAGGCACCTCCCGTAGCTGGATGGTTTTCTGGAAATCTCCAAGTTCTTCGGCATTAGAAGGCAACACATCTTCTAAGTTACTCATTGCCTCTGAAGGGACATGAACTGTACTACAAGCTTTGGAAGCAGGATTTTGCCCAGCTTCTGTTTCATCGTCACTTGAAAGATGAGAGGAATTACACTTGCTCTCGGGTGGATAGAGTCCGTTTTGTAGCTCAGGATCTTCAGTGTATGTCTGTGTGTCTATCCCCTGATCAGAATGTGTTCTTGTCGGAGGTGCCAGGGTGGGTTCCTTTTCACTGAGGACTCCAGAGACATGACTGCTTGGAGTTCCTATGAATGCTGATGAGAGGGCAGCTGGCCTACCCTCCACCTCACATTCACTACTTATCTGAGATGCTTCGGTCACGGCATGAGCAAGAGACACTGTTTCTTTTGGAGTATCACACTGATGACACGCAGTAGTAAATGAATGAGCTGAGTCTGTCTGCTCGTTTGCACTGCTGGCACTGGTTACACACTCCTTTACCTCAGTCACACTGGGTGTAAGAGGCGCTGTGTCAAATGGCACGCCTCCACCTCTTACTGCCGTTTCATCAGCATGCTCCTCCTGCTCCACCCCACTTCCAAGCAGCATTTTCTCTGCTAGATCATCACTGCTGCCAGACACTTTCTCATCATTATCATCATCCAGAGCTTTCTGAATAGCTGCACGGGTCCGGGGTGAGATGGAACCTGCATCTGCAGTGGCCCCTGAGTTCCTCTCCTTACACTGCCTTCCCTCTCTACTCTCTGGCTCATCTTCTGAGCTACTTCCCAGCATGGCTGCCTGAATAGCCAGTAGAGTTCTTGGAGAAGGAGGTGTGGCCTCTGGCTCTCTCTCTGGCTTCACTTTCTCATGGGGTGATGACTTCAGGTTGGAAGACACACTGTGTACGTTGCTGAAAGAAGGAAGAGATTCTGAATCCACATCCATGGCTTTCTTACCTTGAATACCTGAGAGAAAGCAAAATATTTCTCACTATGCAATTCACAGTGTGACAGTGTATTTCTGGGAAGATGAACAAGAGAACCCTGGATCATAAACACAGTGATACATTTTATTAAAATCCGCTCACTAGTTCTAAAGTGCTTAGCTCTGTAGTAGCTAATCTATTAGTGGCTAAGTACAACCGTTATTACCTCAGTGAGGCCTTTTCATAAAACTTAGAGCCACAAAGTACCCTAGGCTTTATTTTTCATTTGGAAATTTTATTTTGCCACACTATATAGGCAAAATACTTTTTATCTATTTCATAAAACACTATTCCACTTTTGATTTTTTTTCTTATTTGTTTTTGTAGACAACAAGAAAGCAAATCCTGGTGTCAGTTTCCCACGTGTGCATTTAAATTAATAAAATGATCTTTCTATGTATCATTTTAATGACTAGTAAAATTCAAAAAATGTTGTTGAGCCTAAGTTCTCTATCCAAAAATTTTAAATGAAAAAACTTCCAAAACCCCTTCCCAAGAAAAACAACAATTAAGAAAACAGAGATATATTTATTTGACAGAATTGCTGAAACTATTAATGGTGTGGAGTAATGAGGTAGTCTAAGATGGCCTTCTGATTCAAACCTGGCTTTATAGATTGTAACTTTTTACATTTTTATTATTTTACTTATTTACTTATTTATTTATTTGTGTGGGTGTGGGTGAGTGGGTGGGTGGGTGTATGTGTGTGTATATGTCATGTCATGTGTTTGTGGGTACCTGGGGAAGCCAAAAGAGGATGTTGGGTCCCTTGAAGTTAGTTACAGGCACTTTTGGGCCACTCATGTGGGTGACCTCAAAGCCAGGTCCTCTGAAAAAGTAGGATGAGATCTTAACTTCTGAGCCGTCTCTGAAGCTCCCTGGTGTATATTTTTAATGCTAACATCCTACATTAAAATAGATATTACATTTGAACCCGTCGCAAAAAAAAAAAAAAAAAAAAAAGGTCAAAAGTCTGAGGTGTTTGAGATGTTCTAGGGTCAATGGGAGCAAAACTCTACCTTAACGTAGTTAATGTGCATAATAAGTTGATAAATAAGAGAAGCCACCACTTACAAATAAGATCTCATACAGCTTACAGAACAAACCTGTATCAGGGTTCTCAACCTACCTGACATGAAAGCAAAGAGTCACAGAGGTTAGGCCACTTGCTCAAGAATTAAGCAGCAGAACTGAAAACCAAGGCCATGCTCTCTTCTAAATTCTATGATTTCAACTTCTGTTTTCTCTATCATACCATAACTCATTGTGTTACTTCATTTCCTCTCATTTTTGAAAAGTAGTTTTGATAGGAAGCATACCAGAGGCAAAAAGGTTTAACTAAAAAAGGAGTTTGAAGAATAGAAGAAAGGAAAAGGTATAGGTGGGAAGGGTCAATCAAACCAAAGATGCATGCAAAAACCACATGGAAATGCACCACTGTATAAAACAAAAAACACAATTAAAAAAATAAATAAACAGTTTGAAGTACCCTGAATGAGTTGACAATGTTGCTGCCAGAAGCCATAGGGTCTTCAACAAAAATCCCAGCTCCAAGTGCAAGACATTTCCCATGAGTCTCTCACCAGACACCCCCATGAAGTTCCCAAAACAATACAGCCCATTGCTGTTGCTCTCCAAAAGAATTAGATATTAAAGTCCTATTGCAAATGACACTATACACCCTATACACAGGACACAGAAAAAGGAAGCTGGAATTACCCTCACCCCCACCTCCCTTTGCACAGTACTAAGAGGTGCTAGGCAGGCTGCTTCCCAGTGGTGAACTCTGCGCTACAATTCTGACCTAACAAACAAGACATACACATTAGTGCAACGTGGCAAGGACACTCTGGGGTCAGTCAACATGCTGCTCAACTGGATTTGAGACCCACTCCCCAGGAGGAAAGACATGTCTAAGACTGAAAACCCTATAAAAAACTCATGGCTAAAAAAGAGGTCTCAGGCTCTAAAGGAGAACATACTGCTGATATTTTTCTTTTCTTTTCTTTTTTTTTTTTTTTTTTTTTTTTTTTTTGGTTTTTTTTCCAAGACAAGGTATCCCTAGCTGTCCTGGAACTCACTCTGTAGACCAGGCTGGCCTCGAACTCAGAAATCCGCCTGCCTCTGCCTCCTGAGTGCTGGGATTAAAGGCGTGCACCAACACTGCCCGGCTGCTGCTATTTTTCTAACTTGATAAGTAGTCTGACTGCTTCCCAAATACCCACATTTGTACCTAAAGACTAGCATTGTTGCTAGCCTGGGCCAGAGAAGCTCCTCCCTGAAGAGGGTGACAGTCAATGCAGAGTTCTGGAAAAAGCAACTGCTAAGTGCTCAGCCTTAAATCACACACACACACACACACACACACACACACACACACACACACACCAATGCATGCCCAGGTGAGAGAAGCTCCTCCCTGAAGAGGGTGACAGTCAATGCAGAGTTCTGGAAAAAGCAACTGCTAAGTGCTCAGCCTTAAATCACACACACACACACACACACACACACACACACACACACACCAATGCATGCCCAGGTAACATCTCAAAAGTAGGGTTGGGGTAGAAAGAATGAGGGAGCCTGAAGATGGAAAGAAACCCTACAAAATGCTGTTCTGAAAATGGGATGGTCATCAGAATTACAAGCACACAGCAGCTGTAGTTACCTAAATACGACATAACACGGGACAGCACAGTTATCTTGATAAAAGCTCCCATATGCTCTGCCTCTGCTTTGACTGGCACAGAAGAAAGAAGCCCATTATTGCAGGGAAGACATGACAACAGGAGTGCACTGCATACCTATCATGATTTTTAGCTGTCAAATCAATGATGGCGCCTGGTACCTTTTATCAAGATGTAATGTGAGGTGTCTTCAGAGACCACTCTCCTGGACTCCACTTCCTTCAGAAAGCCTCCCTCATCTTGATATTGCCTCTGGATTTGCCCTGAATGCTGCTGGTTCATTTCCTTTTGGACATTTTCTATGTGCTGGTTTAAGTAGTTCTTCTTAAGCAAGCCTTTCAGCTGGTACTGTGAAAAGTCATTAGACTCCTAGGGGGAAAAAAATATTACTTTACACTAACACAGAATAGACCACCACTGTCCATTTTTTGTTTATTTCAAAAGGTTTAATTTCATAGTATAAAAATAAAACTTGAAAATTAAGGGGGTTCCACTGTGAACTTCATTTTTTGTTTTATTGCTGTTGTTTTTGTTGAGACAGTCTTCCAATACGTCGCCCAAGCTAGCCAGGAAATCACTATATAGAACATGCTCGCCTTGAAGTTGTGCAAATCCTTCTGCCTCTGCCTCCAAAGTACTGGGATTAGCATACATGGCATTATAACAGACTTTAAAAAAAGAATTAAGCAAAAGAAATTATGAGGGCTGGTGAGATGGCTCAGTGGGTAAGAGCACCCGACTGCTCTTCCAGAGGTCCAGAGTTCAAATCCCAGCAACCACATGGTGGCTCACAACCATCCGTAACGAGATCTGGCGCCCTCTTCTGGAGTGTCTGAGGACAGCTACAGTGTACTTACATATAATAAATAAATAAATCTTAAAAAAAAAAGAAATTATGAAATACTTTATCTTTAAAATTATTTGCTGAACTAGACTACATGGCTGTGGTAAGACATGTGATGGTGGCTCAGCAAAACATAACCTTCTAGAATATAAGTGAAGTCTCCAGCATTGTCTTTGGTCCACAGGCAACACAAGTAAATCAACCAGAGGTATTAATAATCATAGTTAATATGAATAAAGCCTTTCCCATGGAGGACATTCCAAGTACTTTTATATTAACTACCTTGAATTATTTCTACAGACATCCAATGAGACATTTTCCTATCCCCCATCTGCAAATGATAAGCTTGAGACTTCAATACTAGACTAACCTGGAACATCAGAAAGTTGACTTACTTCAACTGAGTCTATTATTAGTCTCATGACTATCCCTGCTATTAGGACATGGATCTTCTCCTATCAACATCCCATGTACATGATAGATAAGTCACACCAAGGTCTATTCTAGACTACTCAGAACTTTTCTACTTATGGAACCATCCCAGCCTTCCAGCCCTAGCAACATCACGGTTGCACAAAGAAAAAGAGAAAACCACTAGAGGCCATATTTCTCCTTTCCACTCAATCACAATTTCTATCAGTCATACTTAATGATTCTTCACATCTGTGAAGACAGGAGCCTGAGAAATAGGTGGGACCTAGATTGTTTTCTCCCGAACATGAAAATAAATTTATTGCTTGTACCCAAACATGTAATAACATCACTTCCATCCACTTATTACTACTTTCTTATCCTAAATACATAGAAAACCAAAAGGGAGTGATGCATCCATCTTTTTCATCTTTCTGAAACCAAAGTAAAAAGTATCCTGAAGTCTACAGCAAGCTAAAAAAACAAAAACAAAAACCAAACTACATAAATTGCTGAGTTTACATTCTACCTCGCTGTTGGAGAAGAACTGCTGGAAACAGCAGGTGGTGGCAAAAGGAAGGGAAGTGGAACTCATGCATCAGGAACTAAAAATACCAAATGCTCGATGGCAGCATAAACCAAGATTACAACAGCTACACGAACAGGACACATTCAACAACACCCAACGATGCACACCACCCCCGCTCCAGCTTCCTGTGACTTTGAAATCACCACATTCAGGCCTGTTTCTATTATTCACAAAGAAAGCGATGAACACACACATCCTGTATCTGGAATTTCACTTTGGGAGTATTTTCCATGTTAGTTACTTTTTGTACATACTGTATGTTGTGGTGTGAAGTAACTTTTTATGAACTAGCCCAAGAACCATTTGGTGCTGGGCACTTACTATGTGAGACACTGAGTTGCCTGCTGAGAATGTAGCCATTATCGGACAGGCATGTTCTGTGCTGAGCACTATGTTACAGGGTACTGAGGACACACACAAGAAAAGGCCTACAGAGTGCAGAAGACTTCTTTGACTGTTATGGGTTATAGTAAATGCATAAACCAACAATGTCTCATGTGACCTGAGATACACAGATGCTGTGTCCTTGCAACTGGGACCTATCTAAATTAGAGACTTAGACTCTAAGTACCACTTCCCATTTTTCTCTTCCTTCTGTGAAGCTTTGCTCGAATTCTTAGTTCTAAGCACTGGTGTGCCACTGTGCACTGCTGGGTGTTTTACCTCTGGCATTGCTTCAAACAGTGTTCGTCTTCGCTTGGTAAACTCTTTCATGTCAGTCAAGATCTCATGCTTTACCTCAGGAGGCAGGCTGCTGAAGTCCTCAGACTCGATATCTATGGCCTGAGGATTATGAAGGAATTCTTCCTGTAAAGAGTAAAATGTTAACACCATTACATTTATATTTACCCATTTAGGCCTAGTCACTGTTACAAATACTCATTGTGTTTATATCATAGACACAGCCCTATATAATCTATACACAGAAGTATATGCTCTGTGACAGGCATCACAGTGAAGAAGCATTTACTTGTGGCACTAGGGATTGAATCCAGGGTGTCATGCATGTAAAGTGAACACTCTATCACCAAGTTACATATTCTTGCCCCAAGAAAGTATTCTCATATTCTCAAGAAGCATATTTACTTTGTGAATGGTCAGTTGTTTTGAAAAGAAAAGAGCTTACTTTGGATATACGGGAAGACATAATGAAGCTTGACATGGTGCTGTACAATTTCAATCGTAGCACATGGGGAGCAGCAGAATCAGGCTGAACTCTGTGAGTTCAAGGTCTGCACAGAGAAACCCTGTCTTGGGCTAGAGAGATGGCCTAGACATTGAAGGCTAGGCTCCCAACCAAAAATATAAGAGAAATCCTGTCTCCAAATACTCAAAAAAAAAAAAAAAAAGAGGACCATTAATGCCAAATCCAATATACAAGTGCATGGAATGCATGGGTAAGTGTGGATTTTATATATACACACACATATACATCATATACATACGTGCAATGAGAATGAAACACACACAGTTAAAGTTATCTTCACTTTTTATTGGGAACTTTCATAAACCACCATACCTCATAAGCATTACTCATTTTCATCATTTCAAGTAACAACAGCCGTTGTGAATTCCCATGTTATGTGAGTACCTGCAATGCTTGCTTTTGATCCATTCTTGCTTGCCATTGCTTTTCATCTTCCTCTTCTGAACTGTAAGTCAGGAATATGATGTTAACATCTATGATTTTAACAAATACTTAAAAACCTATTTCCTGAGCTCAAGGTCTACAGCAGTGAGGAAGATGAGAAGACTGTGACTCCATCTGGTGAGGACACGGGTAAATAAGCAACTGCAATATGAACTCCTAACTCCCTCCACAAGGAAGAGAAGGATGCTGAAAGGAAATTAAAGAGTAAATCACCTAAAAGCTTTGGACAGCACAGTAGTTTAAGTGGGATTAACCCCCCAGAGGGTCATACAGTTGAACATTTGATACCTAGTTGGTGGAACTATTAATGCAGGATTAGGAGGTGTGGCCTTGTTAGAGGAGGCATGTTACAGGGGTCAGGGTTTGAGACCTCAAGTCCCCGATCCATCCCCAGTGTACTCTAGGCCTTCCACTAAGCTTCCGGGCAGGAGTTCTCAGCTGTTCCTGCTGCCATGCCATCAATCTGCCATAATAGATTCTAACCCTTTGGAACCATATGCCAAACTAAACACATTGATCAGTTGCCTTGCTTTATCACAGAAATATAAAAGTGACTAATACAGACAGTCATGGAGGCTTTCCAAAATCTCCTACCTTGGTGGATTTGCATTGAGCAAACAAGGGACCCAAATGTAGGCTATAAGGGAGGTACATGCATGGAAGTTCAGCTCCATGAACTGAGTTCTACAGTACCTTGGAAACAAGGAGAGGAAAATCTGCCCATGACAGTGAGGAGAACAGGGGGTGAGACTGAAGAAGAGTGATTAAAGGTCAGAAAGTTTATCCTGAAGAAATGACAAACCTAGGCCAGGCATGGTAATACGGGCTTAAAACCCCAGCATTGACAAGGCTATAGCAAGAAGATTATAAGTTCATGGCCAGCCTGGACCATACAGCAAATTCCAGGCTAGACTAGGATATATAGTGAGTATTTGTCATTGAAAAAAATACAGGGAGAGAAAAAAAAGCCGGTGTAATGGTGCATGCCTATAATCCCAGCACTTGGGAGGCAGAAGCAGATGGAGCTCCCTGCATTGGAGGCCAGCCTGGTCTACAAGGGAGTCCAGGACAGCCAGAGCTGGTTACACAAAAACAAACAAACCAAAAAAAAAAAAAAAAAAAAAAAAAGACTCCAGAAAAAAATAGTATTAAGTTTGTAAGAAAGAAAACCACAATATCAGAATTGTAAAGAACAAAGCATACTGTGCTGGGAAGTGGGGAGTTGAAGCAAAGATGTGAAACAGAAAGTTTTCAAGGATGAAACAGAAATAAATTTTAGCACTACTGAGATGCCTGAGAGGAGAGAGTAGAGAAAGTGTAGAGAAAGAAGAGGGCAGGGAGCCACTACAGAGACTGAGAGGCAGGAGGGGAAAGAAAAACTGTCCAAACTTCTGGTCCACCAATTCTTCAAACAGACACCTTGAGGACTAACCGCCAGCAGACTCATGGAAACACTGGAAAGGAACAAGAAGGAAGGTACCAGGAACGCAGGTCAGCATGACATGGTAGCCATATGGGCACAGAGCCAAGTACACCGAGAAGATCTAAGTGTCAACATGTCTAGCAACAAGGCCATTGTGAGTGGTAATCTAGCTAGGCGGTGAGAGAGATGAAAGGAAGCTAAGAAGTAAGGAGAATCAGCATGAGTGCAAACACATGAAAGGAGAGGGATGCTGAGAATTAATAGTGTAAGCATGGGTAGAGGTGGAGGAAGGGCAGAGGTCAGGGTACAGGTGGGATAATCAAAAGTATCTAAAAAGGTTTCATATAGAAAGCCAGTGCTTTGCATGTTAGTTTAAATATATACTTTTTAAAAATAGGAGTTTAACACAGATATTCTACATGGATGGACAGTGATCCTAGAAGACAGATACACTAAATGATAATCTTAGTGTAGGTAAGGATACCCCCTATAAGTCAAAGAAGCCTTAGAGACCTCCCAATCTGACATTATAGGCATTTGATGCAAGTATGCCCAGCTTTTTATGTGGGTGCTAGGCATAGAGTTTGGGTTCTCATACTTGTATGTCAAGTCTTTTACAAACTGAGCCATTTCCCCAGCCCCTAAAGTGATATTCCTTGGTAGTCAAGCATTTACCTGTGTTTTTCTTCCTCTGGTAAAGGTGGCAAAACATAGATGTCATCCTGTCTTTGAACCTGAGTGAGACTGGGTGGCGCTTCATGTCTGGGAAGCACACAGAATGGTCAACAATAAATAAATAAAAGAAAGGCATCTTGGGTCAATCCTCTTCTCTGACTTATTAATCAAACCCTGCTCAAGGACAGTGGCTGACTTTTCCTTGTCTGGCTCTCCCCTCCCAGCCTGGGTCTCCCCTATACTATTGTCACAACAACCAAGTGGAAGAAAAGCGAAACTCAGTAGAGCTGCTCACAGCCTTTGCCACAGCCCCAGCTACAGTCAGGAAGGACTCTATCAAAGTCAAGCTGGGTTGCAGTGAACCCCATAGGACAGCACCTACACAGCACACGTGAAGTCCTGTGTTCCATTTCCCACAACTCTTAAAAATCATATAAATCAGTAAACTAGTTAATTAAAAGAGGAAGCACTACGACAGCACTTCTTTCTCCTTAGTCACAATTCCTCATCCCCAAGTCCAATGCCATCTATCTGCTCGCTCCTCTCCTGACTCTACCTATTGTTAAATGAGACAAAAAGAGAGAACAGCAGAGTCCAATGAGTGTCTGCAGCCACTGTGGTCTTCCTCTTGCCTTGAGCTTCTGAAAGCAGTTTTCAGAGCCTGTCTCTTCAGAAAGGTTTTCAGAAGTTTCTCAGTGGTTTTCCTCGAGTCAATGGATGCAGAATCCTTCCTCTGCCTTCTCTTTGCCTGTGAAAATGAAGTATGTGAGGTCTACTAACAACAATTTATCATCTGAAATTAGGGACAACAGTTGCTCTAGTGATTCCTTCTCACTGCTATCAATAACTATATTCAGATTCTGTGCTGCATAGGGCATACAGAGCACTTGCCTAAATATTACCTATGTACAGCATATCTGGGAAGCTATTACCTAGTGTCAGTTTCTTGTAAATATACATTAATACCACGAAGAATCTAGACACTATAAAAATTATTCTAAAATCCATTTGGTACTGTTTTCAAAATGTATTATTTGTATGTAATTCTCTCCCTCCAAAATACAAGATTATGTTAGAAGAAATCCTTAGCATATATAATAATAAACATCGCACTGAGTAGACAACTTCATTGAGCAAACCACTTCACCTGCACCACTGCAGTTTGGTTGGTGTTCTACTTGGTTCGTTTCCCTGTCACCAAGGACACTCAAACACATCCTCAGAAAGGTATCTCTTACAATGAGCAGTTAGCAGCCCAACTCAACAAAATGGGTACCACCTAAACAGATACTCTAAAGAAACCTCTTTCAGGATTCTGGTTATCTCAGTTAATAGGTAAATTTGAGCATTACATATATAATAGACTCATAAAAGTTTTTAAAAGAGAAACTGTTCTAAGCCTGGCATGGTGGTGCAAGGCTTTAATAGCAGCACTCAGGAGGCAAAGAAAAGTGGATCACTGAGAGTTTAGAGCCAGCCTGAGTTTTATAGGGAGTTACAGTCCAGCCAGGGCTACATAGAGACCCTGTCTCAAAAAAAGAAAAAAAGAAAGAAGACTGGTAAAGATAAATGTTTAAAAACAATTTAAATTAAATCAGTTACATGTCAAAACTGCTCACTGAAAACATACAGGCTACAGGGTAAAGAACTCTTGAAGGGGGAACTAGAAAGGGAGGCAACATTTGGATGTAAATAAATAAAATAATTTAAAAAAGAAAAGAAAATATACACGCTGGGGGGTTGACAGGTACACCTTTGATTCCAGCACTCAGGAAGGTGGATCTCTGAGTTGGAGGCGAGGATGCTCTACACAATGAGTTCTAGGACTGTCAGGGCTAGACAGAAACCCTTTCTTGAACTCCCCATTCCCACAAAAGAAACAAAAGATCCATACAGGCAGACGTACACAAATGGTTAACAATAGATGCATATACATGTATGTATACAATAACAATTGGGGAGAAAGATGGCAAGATTTTGAAGGAGACTGAGGAGGGATATATGAAAAGATTGAGAGGAAGGAAAGGGAAGGGAGAAATGTTGTAACTGAATTTAATATTTTAAAATTTGCTAATGGTGTCTAAAGAGAAAATCAAATCACATGATATTTACCAAGGTCTGTTTCTTTAGCAGTGGAGCATCTCCATCAAATACAAAAATAGGGCGGATACGAAAAAACAAGAGTTTGCAGAGCCGGTGGAATAATGTAAGAAGATGAGCATTTTCTATCACGTTCCCATGGCTATCTCGGACTCCTTTAAGTGCTTGGTTTAGCCAAATGCTAATATCTGGGAGAACCAGTAAAGGAAAACAGTTGGCAATTTTCAGTTTCATCCTCAAAACTTCAATATCCAAGATATGATACCACCAAAAAGAGAGCATTAAACACATTATAAAACATTAATAGAGAAAAGTTAATAGGTTATAAACTTAAACAGTGTAATTCTCTCTATAAGCCAGTCAGCGTGCCAAATGCAGAAAACGTGGCCAGACACCAGCCATATTAAGGTAGCGACCTCTCCTAAAACAAGTCACTATATTTTCTTCTTTTAGTTTATTCTTTCTCAATTTTTTTCAAAGATGTGTTCCCCTTAGTATACTTTGCATTTGTTCCTAACCATGACTCTCCTCTTTGCCAGTTCCTGTAACTTACCTTAAGAGGACTTTTCTGTAATAATCTTTCCTAGGCCTACTTCTTCTATCCAGTCTGCACCATCTGTAGTCGCTACCTCAAACCACCTACCACACCTTGCAAACGTGTTTCCAAGACTAGAGCCGTGCCCTGTCCTAGATAACCCGGCAAACATCTACTTGACTGCTTGAAGACATTTCACACTCACATTCAAACTCTATGCCTTCCTCCATTAAGCTGCTCCTGTCCCACCTCAGTGAATCGCTTTTCATGTAGGCCTCAGTTCTGGGTATCAGTTCTTGTATCCTCATACAGCCAGTATGAGACCAGTTCTACCTTGCAAGCACATCCAATCTTTAATATTGCAGCACTATATTATTATCAACAAAGTTCATGCCTAAGACCTGTGCAATCAACCTATCAAAAACAAAAAATTAGCAAAAGAATTTTTCAAAACGTTTTAAGTAATTTAAAGATTTTGTTTGATCACACTCATTAGCTATTATAGCTACATGTGACCTGCAGGTTTGCCACACCTGCAAGTACAGTGAGGTTTGCCAAAAAAAAAAAAAAAATTAAAAAAAAGATTTATTTTATGTATATGAGTACACTCTAGCTGTCTTCAGACACACCAAAAGAGGGCATCAGATCCCATATGGTTGTGAGCCACCATATGGTTGCTGGGAATTGAACTCAAGACCTCTGGAAGAGCTGTAAGTACTCTTAGCCAATAAACCATCTCGCCAGCCCTACCAAACCCTCTTTTAACAAGAGCCTTTTGATGCTTCCCATTGGCTTTAAGATACCATACACAAACCCTTCATGGCCAATAAAATCTATAAATGATCTTGCCTGTGCTCATATCTATTGTCATATTTTAAGCCACTATATTCCTGTTAGAAACCATTCAACTGTTTCCTGCCACCAAAGACTTCTCCCATACCAACTCATGCTCTCCTACTGAGTCGCAAACTATGTACACTCTCCTGGCCTCAACTAACACTTCCAGATATATAGTTATATGATGTGTATTATTATATGGCAGAAATATGAGCATCTAACACTGAACCCTTAAGGAGTACCTTTCTGGAGTATACCATCCAGTAGGGGGAGCACCAAGCCTGTAAGCAACCTTGTTTGTCTAAACAACTTCTGTTTGCAATACAACCCTGCCCCCAATAAGGCCTAACATATTGTAGATAATATGTATTATTTGTTTAAAAAAATTGGACTTTTAAAAATTAATGTACCTTCCAATCTGGGCTAATGCCCTGAGCAGACCTTGAGCGCAAACTCTGCGGCCAGTTCCAAAACACCCAAAGGAAGATCCACTCCCAAGCACTCTAACATACCCAGGATCATAGGATCAGAGGTGAAGAGGACACATCAGCCCCAACACCAGAAGTAACTGGGACCAGCAGGACCTGGGCACCCAGGAATTCCACCTGATCAGTGGCATGGGGTCCTTCTGGTCTGAGCCAGTTCCCTTAGCAGACCTTGGGCATGTTCTCTGTAGCCAGTCCCACAACACCCAGAAGAAACTCCACTCCCAGGTGCTGTAACACACCCAGGATCACAGGACCACAGAACCACAGGACCACAGGATCACAGGACCACAGGATCACAGGATCACAGGAGCTTGGTCACACCAGGATCTCAGGGTCCCAGAGGCTGCTTGACTCCCAGGGGCTCTGACACACCCAGGATCTCAAAATTACAGGATCCCAGAATCACAGGATCACAGAGACAGTTGAACTCTGAGGAGTTCTGACATAACCAGGATCACAGGGAGAACAGGCCCCGGTCATATATAGCAAGAGCAGGTAGCACTAGAGATAATCAGCTTAAGAACAGAAGCAACAGAAACCAAGGTTACTCGGCATCATCAGAACCCAATTCTCCCACCATAGCAAGTCCTGGATACACCATCATACCAGAAAAGCACGATTCAGATCTAAAATCATTTCTCATGATGATGATAGAGGGCTTTAAGAAGGCTATAAATAAATCCCTCAAAAAAATACAAGAGAACACAGGTAAATAGCTAGAAGCCCTTAAAGAGGAAACACAAAAATCCTTTAAAGAATTATAGAAAAATACAATCAAACAGGTGAAGGAAACAAACAAAACATCCAAAATCTAAAAATGGAAATAAAAACAATAAAGAAATCACAAAAGGAGACAACCCTGGAGTTAGAAAACCTAGGAAAGAGATCAAGAGTCATAGCATCACCAACAGAATACAAGAGATAGAAGAGAGAATCTCAGGTGGAGAAGATACCATAGAAAACATTGACACAACAGTCAAAGAAAAAAAGCTCCTAACCCAAAACATCCAGTAAATCCAGGACACAATGAGAAGACGAAATCTAAGGATAATAGGTGTAGAAGAGAGTGAAGATTCCCAACTTAAAGGGCCAGTAAATATCTTCAACAAAATTATAGAAGAAAACTTCCCTAACCTAAAGAAAGAGATGCCCATGAACATACAAGAAACCCACAGAACTCCAAATAGACTGAACCAGACAAGAAATTCCTCCCGACACATAATAAGCAGAACAACAAATGCACTAAATAAAAATAGAATATTAAAAGCAATAAGGGAAAAAGGTCAAGTAACATATAAAGGCAGATCTATCAGAATTACACCAAACTTCTCACCAGAGACTGTCAAAGTTAGAAGATCCTGAGTAGATGTCACCCAGACCCTAAGAGAGCACAAATGCCAGCAAAACTCCCAATTACCGTAGATGGAGAAACCAAGATCTTCCATGACAAAACCAAATTTGCACAATATCTTTCCATAAATCCAGCCCTACAAAGGATAACAGATGGAAAACACCAACACAAAGAGGAAAACTACACCCTAGAAAAAGCAAGAAAGTAATCTTTCAACAAACCCAAAAGAAGATAGCCACACAGACATGATTCCACCTCTAACAACAAAAATAACAGGAAATAACAATCACTTTTCCTTAATATCTCTTAACATCAATGGACTCAATTTCCCCAAAAAGACATAGACTAACAGACTGGATACATAACCAGGAAGGACCCAGCATTTTACTGCATATAGGAAACACACCTCAGTGACAAAGGCAGACAATATCTCAGAATAAAAGGCTGAAAAACAATTATTCAAGCAAGTGGTCCCAAGAAAGAAGATGGAGTAGCCATTCTAATATCAAATAAAATCAACTTTCAACCAAAATTTATCAAAAAAGATAAGGAAGGACACTTCATACTGGTCAAAGAAAAAAATCTACCAAGATGGACTCTCAATTCTGAACATCTATGCTCCAAATGCAAGGGCACCCACATTCATAAAAGACACTTTACTAAAGCTCAAAGCACACATTGCACGCCACACAATAATAGTGGGAGACTTTAACACTCCACTCTCAACAATGAACAGGACATGGAAACAGAAACTAAACAGAGACACAGTGAAACTAAGGAAAGTTATGAACCAAATGGATCTAACAGATACTTATAGAACATTTCATCTTAAAGCAAACGAATATACCTTCTTCTCACCACCTCATGGTACCTTCTCCAAAATCAACCATATAATTGGTCACAAAACAAGCCTCAACAGATACAAGAAGATTGAAATAATCCCATGCACCCTATCAGATCAACATGGACTAAGTCTGGTCTTAAATACCAACCAAAAATTACCTGAAAGCACACATATACATGGAAGCTGAACAACATTCTACTCAATGATAACTTGGTCAAGGAAGAAATAAAGAAAGAAATTAAAGGCTTTTTAGAATTTAATGAAAATGAGGACATATCACACCAAAACTTATGGGACACAATGAAAGCAATGGTAAGAGAAAAACTCATAGCTCTAAGTGGCTCCAAAATAAACTGAAGAAAGTTTACACTAACAGCTTGACAGTATACCTGAAAGCTTAGAACAAAAAGAAGCAAATACACCCAAAAAGAGTAGGGAGCAGGAAATAATCAAACTCAGGGCTGAAATCATCCAAAAAGAACTAAAAGAATCAACAAAATCAGGACCTGGTTCTTCGAGAAAGTCAACAAGATAGATAACCTTTAGCCAGACTAACCAGAACGCACAGAGACAGTATCCAAATTAATAAAATCAGAAATGAAAAGGGAGACATAACAATGAAATATATCTTAATTACTCTTGTTTGTTGAATATTAACAGTTGAAAATATTAAAATTATGTTCTATAACATCATGGAAATATTGTTGATAATTTTTCTCACTGTGCTTGAAATTAGCATTTTCTTAATGTTTAACTTCAAAGGGTTTTTGCTATAATCTTTTTTAAATAAACTGTTAGACAATGTACACAGATATATAAATGCATTTTAAATACTCTTTCACTATGTCAGGTGGTATCAAATAAGGGCTTTTGAATATATTTCTTAATGATTCTTTTTCAATATTTTATGCTCTTTTACCATGCTTAACTCCCAAAGAATATTTTGTATGATTTGAAACAATTTAGTATTTAATAGGACCCTCAGTTATGGATAGTATTAAGTATTCATTAATGATATTTTTAGGGTTTGAAAGGATATGAATATAAAAGTTGAACATTTTTATGTATTATTTGATACTCAAAATACTCAATATTATTAATATGTTTGATGTATAAAATGCATTTAAATAATAAAAATTAAGGGAAAATAAATAAATAAAAATTAATATACAGTTATTCATTTACTACTGCAAAAGATGCTAGTGTATTTTGTGTTCTAAGCCAATATCTTAGGGTTTCTACTTGGTATGATAAAACACCATAACCAGGGGCTGGTGAGATGGCTCAGTGGGTAAGAGCACCCGACTGCTCTTCCGAAGGTCAGGAGTTCAAATCCCAGCAACCACATGGTGGCTCACAACCATCCGTAACGAGATCTGACTCCCTCTTCTGGAGTGTCTGGGGACAGCTACAGTGTACTTACATAGAATAAATAAATAAATAAATCTTAAAAAAAAAAAAAACAAAACAAAACAAAACACCATAACCAAAAGCAAACCGGGGAGTTTATTTGGTTTACACATCCACATCACAGTCCATCACTGAGGGAAACCAAGGCAGTGACTCCAAGAGAGCAGGAACTTGGGTACAGGAGCTGCTTAGCTGCTTGCTCCTCATGGCTTACTCAGCTTGCCTGCTTATAGAACCCAGGACACAAGCCCAGGGGTGGCACCATCCACAATTGGCTGGGCCCTCTCCCATTAATGGCTAATTAGGAAAAGCCCTATAGTCTTGCTTGATCTTCCAAAGGAATTTTCTCAATTGACTCTTGATGACTCTCATGCCAAGTTGACAATATGTGTGTGTGTGTGTGTGTGTGTATCTCCATCCCTATATATTAAAGAGCTCCCATGTAAAAGTAAATCCAAGACCCTATGGAGATACATTAAACATTGTATTTGTGAACAAGACAAATACACCCCTATGTCTGAGATGCACATATCCTAAAAGAATTGACACATTAAGTGCCAAGAAATAATAGGACAGGAGAGTGGTTATGAGTTTAGCACTCTAGTTACAGAAGGGAGAAGAGAAGCAGCAAATACAAACGCCTAGGACAGAGCCACATCTACACAATTCCCTGTGGTGGGCACAGGGGTGGGGCACTTGGGTATGGAAGCTGATATACAATATACACATCTGAGCAGTTTCCAGAATGACTTCGGGTCTTAGGAGACATGTAAAAATCAACTGCAAGGAGAGTAGTTTTAAGAATGTTACAGCAGTAGGGGAGGGTACAGGGAACTTTCAGGATAGCATTTGAAATGTATATAAAGAAAATATCTAATAAAAAAAGAGTAAGTATGAAAATCCATATAACAACAACAAAAAAAAAAAAAAAAAAAAAAAAGAATGTTCCAGCAGCCCACATGAAAGGAGATAGTGATGGCAGGTCTCTGACCTGAGTGATCAGGTCCAGGATCCATCTTAGAGCAAGCCTTCTGCAGTCTCAGTTCTACTCTGGACAGCTACTTCCACTTGGTCCATTTCTGCTTGCTACACTGCCATAAAAAGTGTCTATACAATCAATCACTTTTGACTTTAGAATTGAGAAAACTCAATTTCAAAGTTAAGATACCTCTTAACTCATATATATGAGGCTAGGGCCTACAGCTTCTGAGAAAAGATCAAACCCCCATATTCCTAAAACACTACATCACACTGAAATAATTCCTTTTCACATTTAAATTAACCACAGCTTACCACTTCTCGTGGAAGGTTGAGAGTTCCAACATGAAACTCTTAGTAAAAACAAACAAGCAAAAAAGCAAAAACAAACAAACAAAAAAAACAAACAAACAAAAAAAGCAGATAAAATCAGATAAAACCAGACAGGCTGAAAGAATTTACACAGTTTGATTAGTCAAGCTTCAACACAAATGTGGCAAAACTAAACTCCTCAAGGGTTAGAAGAATTAAAGAATGAAGCAAAGGCAAAGTCAAAACTTGCTTTAGAATTTAAACTCAAAGAACCAATAACATCTGAAAATAAATGGGAATTTTCCTTAGTCCTGGAATTAGGTGACTGGAGACTGAGTTAATCCATATTGTTCATGTGTCCAGTGAGGGTACTATCTGCTTAATACTCTTAATGCACTAACAGATGTTAAGGTCAATAATGAGAAAAAACTAATCTGTTATTTCCTAACATTTTTTTTGACACAGGCATAAACTGTTTAAATAATACACTCCGCTATTCACATGGTCTAAAACCCAAACAGTTTATTTGGAAAAGTATGTAAATTACAAACCTGAGATAATTGTGGATGGTTTATTTATTAGCAAACCAAACAAATTTCTAACACCTAAATTTCAGATATCAGAATTCTCATGATGAAACACAGAAAATTAAATTACAGAAGTAATCAGATTACTTATGTGAGTGTATGCAGAATCCTTCACAATTTTCTTCAAACGATCCATTATTTCAGAAAAGCTTAATAACCTCATAAACATAACTTCACACCCCAAATGGAACTCAGCCATTTATGAATAATCTACATGGATTACTTTTCATTTGACAGCCCTGATGCTAGGATACTTAACTTCCTATTTTTTTATAAAGGCTGGAAGAGAAAATATCGTAAATCCTTGATGGTGTTATCAGCAATACTTTCTCAAAGATGAGATGGAACTCTGGTATGTCATACATCCTAAGAAAGTGCTCTACCACTACTAAACTGAAACCCTTTGATGAGAATTTAAGAACCCCTCACTAAAAATTGTTCTTCCATCATTAATAATGAAGAAATCCTTAAGCTGCAGTGACACCGAAAAACCACTAGGGTGCGTTTACAAAGCTCTTTGAATTACCCAACTTATGGTACCCTGTGCAAAGACTTGTAAGACAAATTTTTAATTTTTGTCATTGATGTATTTGGCATAAGATGTGATTTTTCAAAACTGCAAGTTCTCCATTAATTATAAGCTGGGCACATAGTAAAGAACTGACATAGTTTACAGAATGGCATGGCATGCCACCACCTACGGACACACATACAGGCATGCACGCACACTCAGCAACTATTTACAGGAATTTCTAGTTTTCATTAAGAAAACGAAGTAAAAGTACCTACTAAGATAAAAGAGGCACTGTAAAACGGACCGTGGAACAGACAAACGTAAACAAACCTTCAAAATTGGTATCACATTTTCAAAGTGGGAGAAAAACAAAACTCCAATGACACAAAACGAAAATTCACACACCCATCACAGAAGCTGGAGGAAACTAATTCACTATACACCGTATTAACTTTTTTTATTCCAACAAACAAGAGGTAACTATTCAAAAAGGAGGGTGGGAGGGTTCGGAACTCTTCTTCTCCCCACCCCACCCCACCCCACCCCACCCCCCCACACACACACACAGAGAATAACTTCTCAGATGTACAGTACTACGGAGCCTGACGCTATACCAAATTTTATCATTTAAATCTCCTTATTCTCCACGACAACTCTGTAGCCACTCAGCTGTGAGAACTAAGACACAGGGGGCACAAAATGGGCCGGCCTAAGGAGCGCAGGCCTGCACGCTAGATAGACAGACACCCAATCGACCCCCAGCACCAGGTCCCGGACGAAGCCCAGTCGCCGAGCAGGCGCTCGTCCGGCGCTCCGGAGCCGCCTTTAAGGATACCCACGGCCAGCACCTTGCCCTCCAGCGCCTCCGGGCTGACCCGGTGGCCCGAGCACTCCAGCAGCTTCCACAGCCCCTGCACTCCCATGGCGCAGGCGCTCTCCCCCAGCCGGGTTCGCGGGGCCTTTGTTGCCCGTTAGGATAAAGGATGCGCCCCGCACCAGCACGCAACGCCACCAACTCACACGCAGAGCCCACCGCTCTCCGCCTAAAACCCGCTGTCACCAGGGCTTAAAAGAGGAACACGGCGCTGACGCACTTCCGGAGCGGACCTGGTCTCCCGAACGGAATTTAAATGTAGTGGGAGGAGCAGAAAGGTTTCAGCCCCAGTACTGGCACGCCTAAAAGTACTGAGAAGCAGCACCGGTGACGCCAGCGCCGAGCCTTCCTCCTGTCGCGAGTGATTTCTCCCGCTGACCACAGGATGAAACCTCTTAGTTTCCAAGTGAACGCGAGGGTTGGGATTCCCGCGTTGACACTTGACACATAAATCCCACGCCCGAGCACTCCCGCAGTCAGTGTGTGGTGTGTGGCGATTCAGTTTTGAATCTGTACCTCTGTTCGACTGGCTGTTAGGCGCAAAAAGTATTTGCACATATTGGCTTTCTTAGTGGAGTGAGGTCTCCTTTGTGCATTTTCAGTATCAGTCTCCCCATTGCCTCCCCAGCTTTGCCGATTTGGTGCCAAGTATTGGGTTCGACAAGAAAAGAACGGAAAGATGAGTATCTTGATTTTTGTGAAGGCAAAAGTTTGCACAACGTGCAGTAACTAGGTGGCAGTACAACGCAGTGCTTAACTTTGAATTTCCTCCAGCGTTTGAGTTCCACAGTTGGGAGAAATGACTTGGGGCAGAGTAGAGCCAGGAAAAGACACGGTATGCTCATTCTAAATCGAATGCAGCCCTTTGAGGCCTTACTAAAGAGTTAGCTCTGTGGAGATTACATTTCTTCAGAATTTCTTCTCCGTCATCTGTAAGCAGTACAAAAGAACAATCTTTTACGGAGCAGAGTGAATATGGGCAAAGCACTTAGCATACAATGGCTCAATTTTGATGGACGGTATTGTAATTACATTCAAACCCAGTAAAAAGATTGATACGAAATAATAGATAGCCTGACGTGGTGGCATAAATATCTGGGAGATGGGCAGGAATAACACAAGCTCAAGACTCACATGGCCTTGTCTAAGAAAAAAAAAAAAAAAAGGAAGGAATAGAAGTAGATAATTTCTGGGGGAAAAATTCATTTACAGCTGAAGTCTATCAGAAGTCAAGTTTTAGCAAAAACGTATCTATGTCCAAACAGGTGGTTTACAGTAGCGGTGTTTACTTGTCTTAGTGCCAGCTTATTTTCCACTGGGTGTTAAGTCTCACAAGGGGTTTTTAGCATTCCCTTAATGTGCAAAATTACGGACTTTTGCATTTTAGTAAAGTCGTATTTTACTGAAGGCAATTTAATTGCCTGTTTAATTTTTATCACTTCCAGCAGTAGACTATAAACGTGTTGAAACTGGTATCAATCTTGATGAGTGTTATACCCCTTCCTTAGTAGTCGGTAGCAGGAGTTCGTAAATGTTGCTTAAGTGACCTCTCAAGTCTCCGGTCTGATGCTCCCCAGGACGGACATTTTGCATCCTGTGGAAAATATCTGGAGTAGAGGTCATGCAGATGATAGTTCAGATCTTGGCTGGACCATGGAATTACTATGTATTCAGGTCAGTATCCATGTAGAATGCAAAATTCACGTGTTGAATATAAGTACTGCACAATGTGCCTGTATTCAAAGTGATTTTTAGAAAATGATTGTCAAAACAATAAGGCCATTAGGCACCTAAGGGCACATGAACCAGAACTTAACAAAACCATGTCTGTGTCTGACAGAGTCATGGTCAGTAATAGATCACAAACATGAAGATATGTCTAAGTCCATGGATGTGATTTCTACCTCACCATAGATATACAGAGAGAATATCAGGGTAGCCTCTAATCCAGTATAACTGCTATACTAATAGGAAGGAGTTGGAACATCATAAAGTGTGCCCACAAATACAGGAAAGGCCATGGGAGGACAAAAAGGGTGGCCATCTTCAAGTCCAAAAGATAAGAAACCAAATGTGCCAAACCTTGTCTTAGTCTATGTAACTGTGAGGAAAAAGAAACGAAACAAAACAAACTTGTTTCTAAGCAACCTGAGTACTTTATTGTGAAAGCTCTAGCAAACTAAGACTCTCTATAAATCTAGGCAAGATGCTCCACCAATGAAAGCCTCAGTTTTAGCTGGCACACGTCCCTACCACCAACAGCTGGGGCGCTGTTCTGATTTTCCTATGAAAGCACCTAGAAAGTGATGGCATTGAGATCAGGGCTTTTGTTTTGTTCTTATTTTTTTTTAAGTGAAAGATTGGCAGGGTAGAAATGCTAAGAGTGAAACTGAGTTAAATAATGCCACAGGTTCTAGAGTGGTTGCCTAGGCTCACTCCATGGCTGTAAACAAAGCAACTTGAGAAACACTTCAGTTGCTATACCTGCTTTCTATGATGGGATATGCCCCTGTAACTGTAGTAGTGCATACAGGATTAACAGGTTCTATAAATGTGGTGGTTTCAAAACACTTGGCCCATGGGAAGTGGTACTCTTAGGAGGTGTGCCCTTGTCAGAGGAAGTTCATCACCAGGGGTGAGCTTTGAGGTCCTATTCTCAAGCTCCTCCTAGTGTGGAAAAGAACCTTCTTCCTGGCTGCCTGTGGAAGAGTGTCCTCTCCTGGCTGCCTTCCAATCAGGATGCAGGACTCTCAGCTCCTTCTCCAGTACCATGTCTGCCTGCAGGTTGCCATGCTGATAACAGACTAATCAATTCAAAACACATTTTCAAAATAATAATTATAGCAAGCATTTAAATAGCTTTTCAACTACTATTATAAACACCATACTCATTAGCGTAACCGTTCTTCCACATCACTACCAAAGAGGACATAATCTCACAGGTGAGACAACTTGTAACTTCTGAGTCAATCAGCATCCTTCATTAGAAGATCTGACAATTTCTAAGACAGGTTGACTAACAAATCAAATAGGAATATTACTAGTTTTCAAAAGGAACTTTGCAGGAACTCTTATGCACACCCTGAAAAAAAAAAAAAACCTCCCACTGAATTCAAACATTCTGTGCTCTGAGTCACTTTTAAATCTGTAAGCTTAAGTTTTAAGTGGCCGTATGTCTGTCAGTGGTTTCAATAAAGCACATGATTAGTGTACAGGGAATAAACTCATCTTATTTTCCCAGCTGTCACTTCGTTCTTAAGGTTTACATCTTATTTTGCATTTGTATTCTTTTCTCTTAGCTCTTCAAACCTATTGCTTTGAAATACTCAATTGAACTATTAAAAACAGTTTATATTGAAAATATGCTTGAACCACAAAAATTCCAACCTTGTTTTTTTTTTTTGAAATTAATATAAGAAAGTTTCCAAATCACGTTGTGAAGGATTAGAGAATCAGTGCTCAAGTACTTGAAACTTAGCAAGCATGGCATGGAAGTTATTGCCTTTTCACATTGTTCCGGTGATTATAAAAATTGTAAGATGTTTCTTATAACACTGATTACATGGAATTAGCAAATTATCATATGCTTCACACAGTTACAAGAATACACGCTAACTTAAACATAGACATTAAAATTCATAGGATTAAAAGTAGAAAACAAAACTTTATTTGATGAAAACATTTTCAAAGTTCCAGTGTGAAGTAACAAAATCAACACCTACAAATCTTTCAGTCCTTTACATGTCAAGCTAAATAATCTCCTTAGAAACAGGACTAGTTTGTAATTCTGTAGGCTAAACATATATGAGTGGATAGATGATATGAAATTCAAGAGAAAAATGAAATTTTTTTTTAAAAAGTCAAAATCTGAAACCTCCCTTTGAGGTGTATTGCAATGGTTCCAACATACTCAGCACCTTGTAATCACCAAGTTACTGATTTGAATCCTGGAATGAACGTACGATGTGAAAGAACAGCATCACAGACGGCTATGAGTCACACCTTGGCAGCAAAAGGAAAACAGCCGCTGAAGAGGAGCTCAAGTATTGAATTCACACTTCCAGAATATGTAACTCACACTTCAAACACCTAATTGCTTGGATGTTTCACAAAAGGAAACGGCTCAGGGTTGAAAATACAAAGTCTTCCTCAGAGTGAGCTGGACGTTGCCAACATGTCGTCAGTGCTATTGTTAACACATGACTCCATGAAGAGACAAGTCACAGCACATGTTACCGTGGATATAGAAACTTTGGATGCCAAGTGCTCTCTAACTATATCCCTGAAACAAGGTTTGTTCTAGAATATCAGACTTCGCTCCAGACCTATATTCTTCTTGTAGCTATTTCACAACCACATGCCAAGTCAAGAATATCAGAATCAATGACCTAAGTCACCCATCTGCACCTAGAGAAAAGGTCAGTGTCTGGAGTAGTTTCTGCTGCTTTTTGGAGAATCCTGAGAGTTATTCAGGAAAGCAACGATGGGAGGTGGGTACTGTTAGCACTGAAAGAACAACTAGACTAGAAAGATAATTTTAAATTAGTTTTAACCATGAGCAAAAACTACACCTTGACTGCCCCCATTTTTTAAGGACAGATGATGCCTTAGGAATTAAAGTATTGTAATAAATGACTAGGGATCAAGTATCAATAAATCGCTTCATGCTTAAGTAGTTCAAGTTTTGATGCTGTTAAATGCATTTGTGTTTTTGCTTTGAAGCCATTTTGATTGTATTGGATTTTGTGAAACCCTTTGTCCAGATTGCTTACTACTTTTAACTTTAGAAGGGCGGAATTCTGTGCTTACCTGCCTGTATATTTGAAGCCAACCATAGTAATCCTATGTAGGCTTTTTTTTACTAAAGAACTACAGGGTATATTTTGTACCACAAAATCTGTTCCTATTGACAGACTTAATAAAACCAGCTGATGTCCTAATGCAGTCCTGTACATAACAGCTGTGTGGGTGACCCCAGTGGCTAAGTTTTGGCATGGTCAGTCATTGCCATTATAATCTCTAAAGCTGTGGTAGCCACTGTTCCTTCTCTCGTGGATGCTAGACATATTCTTCCATGCTGAGTCCTGATGGAAACTTGCACTGAAGGACCTGCCCAGGCGCCCATGCTGCTTCTTAGAGATATTGTCCTCACTCTCAGATTTGGCAATTCCAGGGACATGTGTGGGATGTTGTGATTCTTGTGTAATGGTTCCAAATGGAAAGTTCCAAAAGCCAAATCTCTGCCAACTGAGTCTCTGGAATGCGATGATGCAATGCAAATTTCCTCCAACCTGAGAAGGGAAAAAAGAGGAAGACAATAAAGAGAAAATAAGTTTGTAAGTTTTTAGGGTTCTTATTGACTCCCTTGATGATGTTATTCTTCCACATGTCTGAAAACACTACTACTCTGCCTTATCAGAGCACTCTAACATACTCACCTTTCCCCACAGCTGCCTTGACATTATAACCAAGCCCTTAGGGACCAGAGCTCTTGTGTCCCATATGCCCCTCCACAGCCTAGAATCAGCATAGTCATATCCTCATATTCCCGACTCACAAATCAAAATCAGCCTTTCTTCTGCTGTGTGTGTAGTCTCCTCCCCTCCATTCTACTAAAATCCTATCTTATTCCCTCCCACATGCGAGTGTGTG